>NC_090743.1:22175397-22185397 GCF_036898095.1 Palaemon carinicauda
TTTTGAGGGTCATTGACTAAGCTTAATTTATAGGTTATATTCTATAGCTAATTTTCCCATGTTTTTTCAAGATTTGTTATGCCCATTCATATTGTTGGTGAGATGAATACGGGTATAGATGTCCTAAACAATACTAGTATGCGAAAGTAGGTGTGTATAATTTAGACCTATGTGTATTTGTTATAGGTGTAGGTTTAGGTGGTATAGGTGTCGGGTTAGATGTATTTGATGTAGCTTTCTAGCTCGATAGATGTTGCATGAAGAGAATTCAGTAATGATAGAACAATTCTAGTATTGTCTTTTATAAAAATGTCATAAACAAAATTCAATCAATTTCGAAAACACTTTTGAAAGATTGACACATGTATCTACATGACCTTCGGTAATAAACTTACTGTTCGATTTAACAGGATTAAATTATACATTTCTTCGTTTGAAATCGCACTAAATATGACCTCAGTTGTGATTAACAATTACATCACCTTAAATCAAATTACCCAAATATTCCATAAAGTTTGTCTGATGGACATACGTCATTCTTTTAACAATGATCAAAATGTCCGTATAACTTTAAATAAAATTTTATGCTGCAACGAACTTATAGTTCATGGCTGACACGATATCAACCATTTATTTAGCTTATATCATACAATTAACAAGCAATCGATTTGGTTCGTAGAAAAATAATACTCAAATTACATAACTGTTTTATACTAAAAGACATTTTCGTGGTATACATATAACGTTCAATGTAGTTTCATTACATCGACCAGGAAAAAAAGTCTTTAAAGTTATTCAATTTTCACTGTAGTTTCAGCTACGAGTAATGGTAAAAATATTTCTTAAATAATCAAATATAAACCAATATCTTTAAATAGTTAATCAATATATAACGATATATTTAAACAACATTTTCCGATTCAAGGCAACGAAAGTACAATATACAAACAAATGCAATTCTTTCCTTTGTACACAGTTTATCTTGACCGGCGAGAAGAAAGGGAAAGAGAAGTCTAAGTGGACCAGAAAAGAAAAACTGCTTCACATAACGAAATCTTAAGACTTCAGTTCAATAACACTGCTGTCATCAAACTTCAACAGATCCGAAAGGAGCAAGTACTTTGAGTCTGCAGTTCAAGGGAAAATAGGTTTAAACTTATTCTGAAAGTTGTTATATCCACTTTGTTATTATTATTATATATTATCATCAATCTCATTATTATCTTAAGTAAACATCGTAGGTTTTGAGACCAATAAACCTCATATACTTTTTTAAAGTCAAGGTTTATATATATATATATATATATATATATATATATATATATATATATATATATATATATATATATATATATATATATATTTCCTGAGATAGGTTAAACCTGATGAGACAAAGTGTTTGTTTAAGAGATTATATATATATATATATATATATATATATATATATATATATATATATATATATATATATATATATATTTACATTGTTTTATTTATTAAGGAGTCTTTCAACTAAATTGCACTAACTGAAGACTCCTAAACGAATTCAAATATCAACAGTAGATCTTGTTACATTTCTACGCTTAATAAAAGGGGGCCAATAATTATTGTAACATTTTTTCTAATATTCACCAAATGCTTTTGGTTCCGTAAGTGAACTAAATTTGAATGTATTGATTTGTGAAACACCAAAAATACCATTTCAATACAATATTGAGTTGATCAAAATGACTTATAAGGAAGCAACAAATAATATACAGTAGTCTCTTTTTCTCTATTTCACTTGTTATGCAAAGGTTATTTGTTCTTTTATTAATGCTCTCTCTCTCTCTCTCTCTCTCTCTCTCTCTCTCTCTCTCTCTCTCTCTCTCTCTCTCTCTCTCTCTCTCTCTCTCTCTCAGCTTCTATTCCACTCAAGGAGGATTACATTAGCTTCTCTCCTCTCTCTCTCTCTCTCTCTCTCTCTCTCTCTCCTCTCTCTCTCTCTCTCTCTCTCTCTCTCTCTCTCTCTCTCATCTTCTCAGCATCTATTCCACTCAAGGAGGATTACATTAGCTTCTAGGTGGGAACAGATGGACAAGGTCTCTCCTCCCCCGGCTGATTCGCTAAGCAATGCACAGAGCAACAAGAAATGCAGGCAAAAACGATCGCCAAGTAATCGGTCATGTCTTCCCTGATTGCATACGCAGACACAGTGGGTAAGCGCAGGCGCACTAGTATTGCGTGGCTGGGCTATGATGTTTTTCACAATGAGTAACTGTTAATCTGTTACTGTATAATGATTTGAAATCACCATTTATTCTATAATACTTATAAAGAAACTAGTAATCTATGGTACAATAGTACATGTTACTTATTATTTATATCAGCTATTGACCACATCATGGTTACTTAATGGGAAACACTACTGGGTGGGGATACCTTAACGTGATGAAAGGGTTTGTGTATCGCCATGAACAGCAAAGCTGTACTAGTCATAGCTACACATACTAGGTTGGTTTGCTGTGAACGATCAGACTATAGTCTCTCACCATGTTCATCGTGGTGATGAATGGTCAAACTCCAGGCATGAATAAGGACATGTCTGAGTCCTTTGTCTTGCATTGGATTATAAATGGTTGTATTTGTTGTTGTTACCTAACATACCATCTGTTAATTCGATGTATATGTAATTCTACATTCATTACACATTCGTCAATATAAAAGTGATCCTTGAGAACTTATATTCCAACTTTCTTTCGCTCGTGACCTTGAACTCTAACATAAAAGCATGTATATACATAGCCTACTTTCGATTATCCCTTCAGTAAAAACATTATGGAGACGTTAATGATAACAAAGTATAAAAATGTTTCACCTACTTTACCAGTTTAAAGCCACATTTTTATGAGACAGAAAACAACAGAATAAGTACACTTACTATACTCCTTTCCCCCCCCCCCCTTTTTTTTTTTTTTAAATGAGACGCATTAGTACTTAATCGCAGCGGTGCCCTTTTAGCTCGGAAAAGTTTCCTGTTATTTGATTGGTTAGAATCATCTTGTCCAACCAATCAGCGAGCAGGAAACTTTCCCGAGCTAAAAGGGCAACCCTGCGAGTTGGTGCAAATGAGGCGCATTAGTACTTACTCGCAGCGGTGCCCTTTTAGCTCGAAAAAGTTTCCTGTTATCTGATTGGTTAGAATTATCTTGTCCAACCAATCAGCGAGCAGGAAACTTTCCCAAGCTAAAAGGGCAACCCTGCGAGTTGGTGCAAATCTGCCTCACTAAAAAGAATTGACTATAGTAAAAACAGTGACACTTTCCCTACGAAGCACTGGGTATACTTCATGATAGAAGGAAGTTTGGGATTATCAAGTATTGGCTGCTGAAATCCAAATATTATATTCTCAAGTCTTCTATAGAAGGGAAAATAGTGATAACCTTTTCAAGAAGTTCTCGATAACGATAGATTATTAAATAAATAGTAAAGCCTTATATCCTAGAGTCTGAGCAATATTGAACGATGATGAACGTGCACTTCCAAAGCGTATTACCATATATACACAATAGTCCATCAATATATCTGTGGACATTTCTGTCCAACTATAGGAATAATCATATCTACTCAACTGTGTATAAAGATATAAGTGACTGTGTAGGATTTGTGTATGAGTCTAGATATTCATTTATTTACCTACACATGTAACCATCTTTATGTATGTATGTATGTATGTGTGTGTATATATATATATATATATATATATAATATATATATATATATATATATATATACACACGCGAGAGCGCTCACACAGCAGTGTTAGTGTATGAAAGTAGCCATAACAAATATATTCCAGGACCTGTGCACACATCATATCCAGTAGGCAACATATTGTTAAATAAATGATATCCACAGTGTGTTAAATGCCGGTATAAGCCTAACAACGATGCAGATCAATAGATTCACTTCATAATCAACATTAATGTTGCATCCATAAAAAGCGAACTTTTATCTCGATAGTTTCCACAAAAATGAAGCTGGAATTCCATGATTATGTTTATCTGTCCCTACTAAAAAGTACATAGTGAAAAGTGGTTCTGTATTTGGAAATGAAATAGAAAAATTACAGTATATGTGTCAGTGAATATTGTATTCATGTAGATTGTTTCCAATAAAAAGTTTCTATATTTGATTCTATATTTTCCCCGATTAAAGGTCGCTCCTGAATAGCAGAGGCAAAGAACAGTGGCAATGCCGAGGACAATACCGTATATACAGACCATATTTACATATGATCAGCGCCCAAGGTCCCTCTCCACCTATGCTAGGACCAGGTAGGGCCAGGCAATAGCTGCTAATGACTCAGCAAGTAGACCTATTAGCTTATCCAAACAACCCAACCTCAGCTCATAAGGATGATAAGTTTGCAGTCTCTACAGGAAACTATTGAGCTTGAAAGGGTCTCGAACCCCTGTCCAGCAAGTCACTATAGTCCATTTCTTTTAGCGATGCTTATTTGCACCGACTCGCGGCGGTGCCCTTTTAGCTCGGAAAAGTTTCCTGATCGCTGATTGGTTAGAATTATCTTGTCCAACCAATCAGCGATCCGGAAACTTTTCCGAGCTAAAAGGGCACCGCTGCAAGTCGGTGCAAATATGCATCGCTAAAAGAAATGGACTATAGGTAAGGATGTTTACAATAGGCTTCCACCATTGAAGGTAAAGTGGTGACCCTACACTCACCTTAGGAAGTTGAAGTCAGGCAATGTTGGCACGAGGCTAAATGGTAAAGAACTAAATTTCCATTCGGAAGGTCTGTGGATAGCTAACACATATCAGTTCACCCAATATTAAAAGGGTACCAACTATTTGAAGAGCCAAGAAGTACTGGGTGGGGCAGGCAATCTCACCCCTAAAAGCTTTCATGGAGTCATCACCTCAAAAGGGGATAGAGGAAAAATATGAAAAAAAGGTGGTGTTATAGGTATCAGTCTGGCAGACTAAGCGAAATGGACCCTGGTTCGATTCCTTGGTGGGGATGGGAGAAAAGACAAACTCTGAATAATTCGTCACATCTCTAGTGACTGTAACAGTAAATCAAGGTTGTTGGGGCATGATTGGTAACGTCTCTGTCTGGTGATTGCCAGACAGGGGTTCGAGTCCCACTCAGACTCGTTAATGTCATTAGTGTCTGCAACCTTACCATCCTTGTGAGCTAAGGTTGGGGGGTTTAGGGGAGCCTATAGGTCTATCTGCTGAGTCATCAGCAACCACTGACTGGCCCTCCATGGTCCTAGCCTGGGTGGAGGGGAGGCTTGGGCGCTGATCATAAAACATATGGTCAGTCTCTAGGGCATTGTCCTGATAACTAAGGCAATGTCACTGTCTCTTGCCTCTGCCATTCATGAGTGACCTTTAAACCTTTAAACCAGTTTGTCGAATACGTCGCTTGTGACCACAAGGGGGTGAAGGGCATTAGAAAGTATCCTAATTTGAAAATTAATCTACCAAAGAAATCTTTGAAGGAGTTATAAATACAGCAAATTGGAGAATTATGATGCAAAGACTTGATATAAAGGAAAACGAATGTACAAGTTTCTTAGTAGCATATATTCTATAATGGTGATATAAAACTGATGATCTAACAGCAAACGTTTCCAAATTTGAGTCTTACAAAAAAAGCGAAAGATAAACAAACAAGGGGTTAAGAAAGCGAAAGATAAACAGTAAGGGGCTTAAGGAGACTTTGAAGAAGCATCTCCAAGAGGTTAGCGAGGACATGTATTAAAAGTTACTACGATGATAATGATGACGAAAATTTTAGTTTACTGTCACAGTGAAGTATGGGTGACTTCTATCTGAATATGTTGAGGTTAGCCGTGGTTCGAAAATTAAAAGAAAATTTATTGTTTTTTTTTTTTTTTTTTTTTTAATTTTGAGCCGTTTCACCCACTTGCAGTCTTTTATTTAAACGAAAAAAAAAGGAAAATTATATAGTAAAATGCTTCAGACTTGTAAGGATGGACTAGATTAAACATATTCCATATTTCCTTACAAGACCGAGTTAAAGACTAAATTCCAAGAGGTTGACCAAGTAACACGAGAAGTGTTACGTAACTAAGATATGCTAATCATAACTGACTCGGAAGAAAGATTTGAGCAAAGTGCATTCGCTCATTTGACTAATACAAAAGAATGATAAGACTAAATTAGCAAACCCTCTCCGCACAGGCAAGTGCCATAATCCTTTGATTATGGTACCTTGAAACAGGTATGGAAATAGATAAAAAGGATTTTAGCGGTTTAAAATATGGAAGAGGTGGTAAGATGGAGTTGTTTATCGTGTAAAGGATTGTGCAGGGCAACTGCAGATGCTTTAAGTAGCTTATATTATCTTACAAAGAAATACAACAGCCGCATAAATGCAATATCACGGGTGACAATATACGCTTTCAGAGGAAAAATCTTTCAAATCTGGTGTCTATGATACTAGATTGTTAAGTAGATATTAGATTTAGTAGTTGTTAAAGGAGTGGACACAATAGAATTTATGATCATGGGCCAAGCGTGGGACACTTTCATAACTGGAGGTGCTAGCATGATTTGACATACTGAGACCCCAAGAATAAATTATAATAGAGGAATGCTGTGTAGAGAGAAGGAGTATATTCCAGAAGTCAACTCTGCATTCTTTACATGTTGTTCAAACATAAAAAAAAAAAAAAAAACATGGCAATGAAATTGTACTTCTGTTGCTAAATTAAAAATTTAGTAACGTTTTGAGGGAAATATATATATATATATATATATATATATATATATATATATATATATATATATATATATATATATATATATATATATATATATATATATACACAAAAGGTCACTGAAGATAAACAACAATGTGACAGGTGGCCGCATGCAACAGACTTTGGCGGTCCGTTAAGGGTGAATAACTTAGCTTGTTTTTTTTAATGTATAACTTTTATTTACACAAACAGTGCCCACGTGCTTACAGTAAATAAAGCGCATCATACTGTTCTGCAAAATCTACAACTAAATTTGTAAGGAGATAATCGTGAAGCTCATTTTTCGTGGACTGGTTGTTACAAAGATGTAATTAATATATCAATACATATGCCGATGTATATATTAAAATTAATACCCAAAGAATTAGTTAAGCAATGTTTTTTTCATTATATCTATTTAATGATAAATCCATCCCTTCATGAAAAAATGCTTTATTTTCTATAAGAAAAAAAAATTATTTTATTACAAGAGTTGATTATAAGAAACCGATACTAAATTACTGCTAAATATCACATATTCTTAATTCACAGCCATGCATTATCAGAAAACTTGAAAAAAGCAGAAGAAAGCTGTACACATTTCTAGAGGTTCACTACACTGTTATCCCTAGCACCCAACCCCACCCCATTGACTGCTTCCACTTTTTAGCATTCTACATTACCTCTGTGACTGGGCGTTAAATACATTACACTACAAAAATACATAATAATGATTTAGATATAAAAGAATATATAAGCACTTAATTGATAGCACCAGTAATTTCCGATATATATATATATATATATATATATATATATATATATATATATATATATATATATATATATATATATATATATATATATATATATATATATATATATATATATATATATATATATATATATATGTATATATATATATATATATATATATATATATATATATATATATATATTTATATATATATACACAATACATACATATATATATATATATATATATGTATATATATATATATGTATATATATAAATATATATATATATATATATATATATATATATATATATATATATATATATGTCCTAATTCTTGTATGAAGATATGGTGTTGTACGTCAAGGTAAATGAACTCTATAATTCTGAGAATTCCACAAAACCTAACTATTCAGCATGTTGTTGTAGCAATATTTCATCTTGCTTGCGAGGGGAGTTAGTTGCCTTTGCGCGTTCAAGTAGACAGGGCGCTCGCTTGAGTGTCGGCTGTACAGTGTACTCACGAGCCTTTTGTATTAAAGTGATAAAAGAAATAAAAAAATGCCCAATAACATACATTTCTTCTTACTTGAATTAACGATAATATCTGTAATTCGAATGACCAATCAATGATTAAGAAGTTGAATTATATCCAATAATATTCAAGAGCACTAAGTTTAAAAAATGAAAATTCCTACAATTAAAGAAAAGCTTAAAAATAAAGCAATGGAACAAAATAAAAGAAATGCAATATTCACAGTGGAAAATAAGTGTTTCAGGCATTATGTAAATCTGTCTCTGTGCTTATCATGATTGACGTGCTATCAACCTCTGTGGCTATAAGTTTACTGACGTCAATCCTGAGGTATGAAAGACAGTAATAGACTGTCCGCGTCAGGGATATTTTCACCCCATTCTTTACGTGGAATTCAAATTTTTCCTGCTCTCTAGAAAAACAGAAATTTCTTTCAGTAAGACAGAAAAGCTGAAAATAACTATACAAAGAAAACACTAAAAGCAACATCGCAGGTTTGGTTAATGTTGAAAAACATACGGATACAAAAGGAAATCATTAAAAAATATGTCTTTTATGTAGATGCTAAAAGTAACAAAAATAATTTTCCGTATGAGAATAAAGCTGAAAATAAATAAATATCTATATATATATATATATATATATATATATATATATATATATATATATAATATATATATATATATATATATATATATATATATATATATATATATAAAATAGATGCAAAAACAAAAAAAGCAACATGGTGTGATTGATGATGAAAAACATACCAATAAAAATACATACATTTCTCATGTACATGCTATAAGGAATCCTGGAGTTTTATGGCATTTACAAATTCGTACATCTGTTCTCACACCATCATTGACACAGCCATGATCTTATGGAATAATTTAGTTTAACTGGCTAACGCTTTCCGTTCATTTGAATGATTAAGTAGAAGGAAAAGTTACAGCTCCACTAGCAACCCAATAAATAGTCAGTACGATTACGACGACTCGAGTTTTACTTAACAAATGTGAAAAAATCTCTAATATAACTATTTCAAATACCCTTTAACATGGCAAACATTTCATTTGAAAATCGAAGGTTGACATTCTAACCAATTTGGTGTTATTAATAAAAACGCATCCAATTTTTAAATAATACATCATTAGTTTCCCGGTGCGAATTGAAATTGAAAACGTTATATTAGTAACACGCAAGTGTACCATGAAATGAGAGTGTGGGATTTACATATCTTTTAGAATGTATCATTATATTAATGGTGGGTTATCAACAGAAATAAATTAGCATTGTAAAATTATACAAGATTTTTTTTTTTAAGTTCTGCGCGCTTATAAACTAATATATACATATGCAATATTATCAATAACACAAAATTGGTTAGAATGCCAACACTTGATTTTTTTAATGAAATACCCATTGTGTTAAAAAGTAGTTACAAGGAGTTACAAGGATTTTGGATGTCTCAAGGACTTTTGAGTCCCCCCGGGGCTCCATTTGCTCTTAGGAAGAGCGATTTGGTTTGAACGTTTTTAAAGTTTTTATGATCTTATATAACTTAATCTTGAACTCATTTACCGTGTTACTGTTAACTAAATCGGATGGAAGTCTGTTCCATGTATTTTCTATTTTGAAAGTAAAGATATTACCATATTGAGTGGGGTTGTATCTTTTCAATTCCAGTTTGTATCCGTTACCTCTGGGCTGATTTGTGTTAAGTGTGGATAGATTGTTGTAATCTACATTTGTTATTCTTTTAATAATTTTGAATGACTATTAACTGTCTCATTAGTCGTCGAGTTTGTAGATCAAATAAGTTCAAACGTTCCATCCTCTGCCTATATCCAAATTACCTTGGTGTTGAAACTAGCTGGTACTGCTTCCAGGCTATTTACAGCCTTCTGCATACTTGGAGCTCAAAATTGGA
>NC_090743.1:22187897-22200397 GCF_036898095.1 Palaemon carinicauda
ATAAGTGACAACATATTCCCTTGGAGTACTCTACTGTTCAATGGAAATTCATGTGATAAGATTCCATTAACATTAACTTTGCACTTGCTATGCTCATGAACAGACTTAATCAGATTCACATATTTAAGAGGAATTCCATAATAACGCAAGACTCTCCATAAAATTGGCTGGTGCACACTATCAAAGGCTTTTCCATAGCCCACAAATGCCATCAAAGGGGGATTTCTATATTCTACGCATTGCTGTACAACATGCTTCAAAATGAAAATTTGGTCAGTGCAACTTCTTCCTTTTCTAAATTCTGCTTGTTCATCTCTCAGCTTTTCATTAGTATACGCATACTAAATATTTTCATAACAACTGACGTAAGCGTTTTGCCTCTGTAATTATTACAATTAGTCAGGTCCCCTTTTTTTGCCATTTTCACCAACACTCCTAACTCACGTTTATCAGGTTTTTCCTCTTCATGTCACATTCTACAAAATAATCTTTTAAGTAGTCTGGGAGTCACTTCATTTTCGGCCAGTATCATCTCGGCAGTTATTCCATCGTATCCAGGGGCTTTCCATCTCTCAAGTGTTTTGAGGATAGCTTCAACTTCAAATACACTGAATTCATTCATGGGCACATCAAGGTCTTCATCAGCTTCAGGTATATCAATCAAATTATTCCCTTCATATCCCCTATTCATAACCTCACTAAAGTGTTCCATCCAACGTTGTCTTTCTTTATCTTCTGTTGTTATAACAGATCCTTCTCTCTTTTTGATGGGTATATGCTTCTTCTTCTTTGCTTCCATAGAGATTTCATTAATAATTCTATTCTTACACCATAGCCACTTCCTGAATTTATAGCTTTGTCTATATCTATGTATACTATATACTGTATATACACACAAATATATATATATATATATATATATATATATATATATATATATATATATATATATATATATATATATATATATATATATAAAATGTGTGAATAACTTATGAATTTCCCATAGTACTTTAATTTGCATAGCAGATGTTAATTTCAAATAGGCATAAGACAGATACCGCCCATGCAGTGAGAGAGAGAGAGAGAGAGAGAGAGAGAGAGAGAGAGAGAGAGAGAGAGAGAGAAGAGAGAGAGAGAGAGAGAGAGAGCATGATCTGAAAGAAATGATTAAACTCGTAAAAAGGTTTCAAACATTGGGAAAAGAGAAGATGAACCAATTCCACAGAAGACGGTGGAGGGAAAGTTACTGATTAGCGATTTAATTCTTTTCTGATTAATTACGCATAAAATATTGTGCAATCAAGTTATCATACTTTTCTAATTCTGAAATGATATGTTGGCAACGAATTTATATTATAATATTAAAGATGTGGCTAGAAATAAACATTTGTATTACATGAAAATGTAGTTGAGATAACTAAAACTAGCACATAAAAGCATAAGTCATCGTTAAATATCAGAACCAGAAAGGGATCGTGTATACGGAATGGCTTTAAAACAGGTAAATGGATGTAAGGACAGACAATACCCGCAGCCTTAACTTACGTGCATTACATACCAGGAAAACAAACTGATAACTAAGATACAACTGGTTACTCAAAAATACCTGCTCCAAAGATAAAAAAAAAAAAAAAAAAAACTGAATAATTTTACGAATACAAGTACAGCCCTGCATTACTAGTACACCAAAAAGCCAGTTGCCATGGATGGCGTGTGGTAAAATATAATTTCATGGCAGATTACACCTATTGAGGTGCAATTTGTTTGAAAGCGTGTTAACACCTCGTATTTCAGATAGAATTCAATCAGACACATTACTATGTCACTTTATACTTTACTATTATTTCTGTGCAATTAAACAAATATCTTTTATAACATTAAAAATAACAGTTAACAGTATGTCACGATATATTTCATAGTTTTTGTGCTAAATGTTTTTCATATTATCAGAGCAGATTCAATTTGTCATAGACCATGATAAATCTGACAGTAAAATTGCCGAAATGTGTTCTTTTAATATTAAAACGGCTTTGCTCGGTATAAAAATTAGTATAATTATAAATACAATGTCTATTAATAGTGTACCTCTGTAACATTAAAATCTTAAATGATGACTTATTAAGGCTATTTCTATATATACTACTTTGAAGGATATCGAAAACAATTGTGTAGTCCAAAGTTTCCGTGCCAATAGAAAGGAACTGGGAAAGGAAAAAGAAAATATATCAGGTAAGTTGATGCTAAACCATTATTAATGATATTCAGAAGAAAATTCAGAAGCTGCTAAGTATAAAGATATTTCTAAACATGGAAAGAGCAAGTTGTGAATCGTCTGTGAATAAGGTTAATACAAAAGTGGTAATGTTTGATTAGCAGAATTAATCACAGGAAGGCTGTTGTAGAAAGAAGTACGAAGGCTCCATGTAGACTTAAACGTGTTTTTCATATTTCAAATAAGCCATATATATTAATACATTAAAGTCTGGATTCTCTTAACGACCTCGGGATCAGAGCCCCAGGCTGAGTGGTATGGTCACTGGCATACAGGTATCCTGGACCAGGGTTCAAATCCCGGCTGGTCTGATACTATAGTCTTTGGGTGATTCCGCCTGGGGCTCTGATCCCGAGGTCGTTAAGAGAATCCAGACTTTAATGTATTAATATATATGGCTTATTTGAAATCTTTGGAAAAGGTTCGGTTGGTCGACCATATTGGAATATAATACTAAGAATACAAAGTATGAGAGGCAAATATATAACAAGGGAGAAGCATGAAATATATCAGGAATATATTACTCATCTGTCTGCTAAACATTTATGGAGTAAAATAAAAAGGTAAAGATAAGTACATTTATGTACTGTAGGACTGATGTAGATTAAACTAGAGCAATCAAAATAAAAGTGCTGAATGAATATATTTTGGTGGAGGAAAGCACGAAGAACCAAATATACAATTTTTCTGTATTGGAATTGTCAGAATAAACAATCTAGGACATCAGTATTTACGAATATTCTTTTATGTAAAAGAAATGTCATACTCTTTTATAAACTTTTACTGTTTCGTTGATTAAGAAAGGCTAAAGAAAGGAAAAGCGGATATGTTGGGGTAAGTATGCAGGAGGGTATAATAATCTAGAAGAAATTCATCAAAATAAGGATAAAACTTTCCACGTCATTATTTGCCTGAAATTCAGTGCGAAACCAGAGATGATTTGGAACCCTTTCCCACCCCTTAACCCCCGTAGTCATACGTTTGGCAATGCCATCAAGAGTGACCGGAATATATATATATATATATATATATATATATATATATATATATATATATATATATATATATACTGTATATATATATGTATATATATAAAGTATGAGGAAGAAATTTATATATAAAGGTATATATATATATATATATATATATATATATATATATATATATATATATATACACACACACACACACACACATATATATATATATATATATATATATATATATATATATATATATATATATATATGTGTGTGTGTGTGTGTATACATACAGTATATATATACACAGTATAAATAACCAGACACTTGTTCTATATTATATAAGGGAGATTATTTTCCAGAACCTTTGCAAGCTCTCAACTCGAACTAAAAGCCATCTGTCACATAACATCAACCATCTGAATGCACAATCAGCCCCTCTAAAACAAAGCCATTAACAAACAAGCTCTGTAATTGCAACCAGAAATTCCCAAATTCTCGACTGTCCGAAATGAACACGTCCTAAACGGTAAATGCAAATTGCATTACATTATTATGAACACCTGAATAACAATACTACAATTAAACAATGTTGTCTATTGGGAGACAGCTTATGACAACACGACACCAGAGAAGCCCTATTACACCTCGCTATCAGCTGGGACGTCACTGCGAAGCATCTTCCCTGAGGAAGGAGAGAGAGAGAGAGAGAGAGAGAGAGAGAGAGAGAGAGAGAGAGAGAGAGAGAGAGAGAGAGAGAGAGAGAAGAGCATCGGAAACGACTGAAGTCTGCAAGCGACTCGATGACGTCAATCAAGAGAAACTGGGGCGTCTCTTGAATAATTTTCCTTGTGGGTCAAAATGCTCCGCAGATGAAGAATTCACACAAAGAGCAACGACTCTATTCTTAGTCTTTTACAATCTCATTGCTAATAAGGATTCGCATAGAGAAACATGCGTTCTAAAACTCATATCTTTATTATTACTACTAGCTAAGCTACAATACCTATTGGAAAACCAGGATGCTATAATCCCAAGGGATCCAACAGGGAAAAAATAGCCCCGCGAGGAAAGGAAATAAGGAGATGAATAAACTACAAGAGAAGAGATGTACAAATAAAATAAAATATTCTAAGAACAGTAATAACAACCATATATAAACTACAAAAATAGGCTTATGTCAACGTGTTCAACATGAAAGCATTTGCTGCAAGTTTGAACATACTGTACGTTAATGTGGAATCAAAAGGAATTAACTGCTAATTAAATGTTAAAGAGAAAACTCGAAGAATGAACTGGTCAATAATGACTTGAAAACTGTTAAAAGACAATTGAAAAATTATGCGAATTAATAAAAGACTATTGGAAACTGCAAAAAAAAAATGGGGAACTAAAGCATTCAGCTATAAACTTGACTAAGTCAAGATCACTCAAATTCGTAGTTAAATATGCCAATATCCCTAAACACATGGGTATTGGAGATAATCTTTTCTGTGTTCTTTTTTTTACTAAATGACCCTTTTGGTCTACACATAAACTCATCTATAAAAAAAACTCGAACTGAAAAACCTTTAAAATCTTATCTCATTGCTCGAAAAAAAGAATAGCTAAGAGAGAGAGAGAGAGAGAGAGAGAGAGAGAGAGAGAGAGAGAGAGAGAGAGAGAGAGAGAGAGAGAGAGAGAGAGAGAGAGAGAAATTTACAATTAATCACGGTGCAAACTCAAAGCATAGAACCAGTTCATCCTTTAGCTTTCATATATTTCAATTCACTGAGGAACAAAATTGCGGAAATTTCGTAGATAGAATCATGAAATGATCTTCTGAGAGAAACCACCTCAGCATCCAAAATACCTAATTCTAAGTAATGAGGTAATTTCTCCCAAAATACAATCATCCTAACGTCATTATTAATGTTTTATAGAATAACATTTTCCCAATATTGAATATGAGACCATTCAAACACACACGCACGCTTACATATACATGTGTGAAATCCCTCCATTCAACTTTGTCTGAGGCAGTAATTAACAGTCTGGTGTTGATGAGCAGAAAGTTCAAGAGCTCTTAGAGTCCAGATGCCACCGTCAAAGGTGAGCAATCCATACTTCAAATTGCTGAACATCTAGTTCACATGAAATATAATTCATTCATAAATTTGTTCACAAAAATTAAACACATCATCATCATCACCTCCTCCTAAGCCTATTGGCGTAAACGGCCTCGGTTAGATTTCGCCAGTCGTCTCTATCTTGAGCTTTTAAATCAATACATCTCCATTCATCATCTCCTACTTCACGCGTCATAGTCCTCAGCCATGTAGGCCTGGGTCTTCCAACTTTTCTAGTACCTTGTGGAGCCCAGTTGAAAGTTTGATGAACTATACGATCACAATACACACAATTTCAGGTTTTTAAACCTATAACATTTGCAACCATACTGAAAAATACACATTTCAAAAAATACTTTTTTTCTCAAAAAAGCTGCTTTCCTATCTCTCTCAAAATCTAATACTTTACTGCCAGCCACAAAGTCCACTTTTTGGCAAAAATAGTTGTAACACACAATAATAGCTCTGTGTACCAAATTGCCAACAAACACCAGAACATATAACAACTTCCTAGTCAGAATTAATACATTAAGAATTTAACATAATCAGTAGTTTCACATTGATGACATAACATGTAAATAAGGCAGAGATACTCAGAGAGCTACAACTCCACAGACAAAATGCCAATGTCAACTATTTCTAACACCCAAAAGCTATTAGTTGAATCTCACACTTACCGTAGATGAGAAACAACCTACAGTCATGCTTTCCTTACAGAAATAAAAACAAAATCTGATCACCAAATTCTACGGCAATGGTGTATAAAGTTTCTATTCCCATCTTGATAACTAGAAAGAGTATATTTTTTTAAAAATTGCCCCTTCTTCCCAGTCACATTTCTGCTTCTTTCAAATTCAATCACTTGTACGAAGTCACGTACCCTACTATTGGTGAAATTTTCGTTGAAAATGCCACGTATAACTATCTAAGAGAAAAGATACATGCATGATCTCTTGACCAGTGGTGGCAGTTGACAGTGTAGGAAAGACCTTTGAACTATATGTAAACGCAGTAAAGCTGAAGGAAATTTAATTTAAGGTCGTTCATGAATAACAGTGGGAAGGAACAAGACAATCCCTAGGAGATTAGTCATATATACACTTAATCAGTGTCCAAGTCCCTCTCTATCAAGCTTGGACCAGGAAAAGCCAAGCAATAGCTGTCAATGACTCAGCAGGTAGACCTGTAGGCTTCCCCCAAACCCCAATTCCTACCTCAGAAGACAGTGAAGTTTCGGAGCCACTATCGAGAATGAGCGAACTCGAACTACCGTCCAACAGACCGGTAGTCAGGGATGATTCCAATAGGCTACCACAGATCAAATGGAAATTTTTTTTTTAAAAGAATACTACACATCAAAAACATTGGGAAGAGAGTTGCCCAACAGGGTTCAGTCAAATCTAATGGAAGAGACAAAATATGAAAATACCATAGAAGAAAACAAAGATACAGTCAATTTCTGAAAAATTATGTACCATTCTTCACGTATTTCTTTTAGAAGAAAAAATTTTGAAGCTGATTTAACTTTTTACGATCAAGTGATGAAATGTAAGGCTAAATTAGATAAAATGCTTTTCAAATACAGCAACATTAAAAGTTTCATAGACTTTATGCCTCAAGAGAAAAAATTAAATTTTTTAATTGATATCTTTGCGATGAAAGAATGTTTGAATAATTCACATTCATTTGGAGCAAAAGCTAAATATTCTAGTTTTTTCCTTGCTGGTAAATTTTAGCTACATATTCCTGAGGCATTAAACCATAAAAAGTCAGAGGAGAGAGAAAGCATGAAGCAAAGCAATGTGTGTGTGTGTGTGTGTGTGTGTGTGTGTGTGTGTGTGAGAGAGAGAGAGAGAGAGAGAGAGAGAGAGAGAGAGAGAGAGAGAGAGAGAGAGAGAGAGAGAGAGAAATTTATCTATATTTCTGGCATCAGTGTAAACAAGAAAAAAAAATTTAAATCGGTGGCTTTCAGACATTCAATACAGACGCCAGAAATAAAATATCACACATCATTACATTCAATCTCATTCAATATAATTCATCGTCATGCAAATAAAGTCTTCAATAGATATGAATATGAAAAAGCAAAAGGATATGATTATGAACATGAATAGTCACCTACTTTCTTTCTGGATTTGAGAAAGATATGACGTCAATCCAACCTTGATTAGATTCCGGTGACAACACCAATAAATTATTTACATACGTCAAGTGTATATGCATAAACATATACAGACATTATTATTGTTATTATCATTAATAGTATTATTATTATTATTATTATTATTACTAGCTAAGCTACAACCCTAGTTGGAAGAGCAAAATGCTATAAGCCCAGGGGCCCCAACAGGGAAAATAGCCCAGTTAGGAAAGGAAACAAGGAAAAAAAAATATTTCATGAACAGTGACAACATTTAAATAAATATTTCCTATATAAACTATAAAAAGTTTAACAGAACAAGATGAAGAGAAATTAGAGAATAGTGTGCCCGAGTGTACACTCAAGCAAGAGAACTCTAACCCAAGACAGTGGAAGATCATGGTACAGAGGCTCTGACTATGCCCAAGACTAGAGAACAATGGTTTGATTTTGGAATGTCCTTCTCCTAGAAGAACTGCTTACCATAGCTAAAGAGTCTCTTCTACCCTTACCAAGAGGAAAGTAGCCACTGAACAATTATAGCTCAGTAGTTACCCTAACCCTTTGAGGGAAGAAGAATTGTTTGGTAATCTCACTGTTTTCAGGTGTATGAGCACAGAGGAGAATCTGTAAAGAATAGGCCAGACATTAACTATCTTAAGGCAACACTTTCATAGTTTTCTGTATCATAATAGAACTTTAAAGAAAAAGACGAAATAATTTCCTACTGTGCTGCTCCATTTATTCAAATCTTTATCTCACCGACAGCTGTTTCAGCAAATACCTAATGGCTTTTAATGAAAATTATCTAAGAAAGGCTACATCCTGAGAATATATATATATATATATATATATATATATATATATATATATATATATGTGTGTGTGTGTGTGTGTGTGTGTGTGTGTGTGTGTACATCGGGTAATTATATATGTAAGTACATCTACTCTGGTCGAGAATCAATTCTATAAAGAAATTTGTCTCAGAGAAAGACTACTTCCAAATAGACGTATGTATGATGAAGGCTTCTCCGTAAATACAGTGTGTGTATACTGTATATATATATATATATATATATATATATATATATATATATATATATATATATATATATATATATGTATGTATGTATGTATATATAATATATATATATATATGTATATATATGTATATATATACACATAAATATATATATAATACATATATATACCCACATATATTACACACACACACACACACACACACACACACACACACATATATATATATATATATATATATATATATATATATATATATATATATATATATATATATATATATATATATATATATATGTGTGTGTGTGTGTGTGTATGTATATTTGTCTTCTCAGCTTTAACCCATATCTATATGATGTCCCCGTTATGAATGATTCGTTTCCATGGTAAGCGGCTCTTCTAGGAGAAGGACACTCCAAAATCAAACCATTGTTCTCTGGCATTGGATAGTGCCATATCCTCTGTACCATGGTCCTTCACTGTCTTGGGGTAGAGTTCTCTTGCTTGAGGGTACACTCGGGCACACTATTCTATCTTATTTCTCTTCCTCTTGTTCTGTTAAAGTTTTTATAGTTTACACATGAAAGATTTATTTTCCTGTTACTGTTCTTAAAATATTTCATTTTAATTGTTAATTACTTCTCTTGAAGTTTCCTTATTTCCTTTCCTCACTGGCCTATTTTCACTGTTGGGAGCCCTCGGGCTTAGAGCATCCTGGTTTTCCAACTAGGGTTGAAGATTAGCAAATAATAATAATAATAATAATAATAATAATAATAATAATAATAATAAAAGTAATATAGGCGCGTGTGGGTGTACTTCCTATACAAGTAAAATACAATAAAGGTTTATCTATATATCATAAAAATCACATTAAGAGTAGTCGCCTCTAGGCGTAAGTCGAAGATATTATGTAAAAGCAAAGGTATAAATATCAAGCTTGGA
This sequence comes from Palaemon carinicauda, assembly GCF_036898095.1. NCBI lineage: Eukaryota > Metazoa > Arthropoda > Malacostraca > Decapoda > Palaemonidae > Palaemon > Palaemon carinicauda. The sequence continues at coordinate 22,197,387 of NC_090743.1, forward strand.
TCTTTCCATAACAAAATAATAATTCTTTTCCGGAAGACGAGGAAAACTAATATTGTGTATTCCACCCACAAAAGAAAAAGTGTGTTATCCTTTGTAAAGACATCGACGGGAAAAGCAACGTAACCCAGATAACGAACCGGAAAAACTGGAAAAATAAAAATGGGAAAAATATGGTGAAGCTTAACCCTGGAATAATGATGTCAGCCTCTTGATGGATGGGATATATAGAAAATCGGGGGAAAAAGGTGACATCAACATAACATTAACACTGGTTTTTTTTTACAATATCTACAAGTTATTCAGTTTGGTACCCTCTGTTATCGCAATTGTTAGGAATATAATTAATTCATTTCCACACAGCAGTGAGAGAGAGAGAGAGAGAGAGAGAGAGAGAGAGAGAGAGAGAGAGAGAGAGAGAGAGAGAGACATGGGTAAAATCTCTATTCATATAACCCACACAAGAAAGAAATATAAGTCCAATGAACAAACTTCACCATGCCCAGTAACTCGATAGTTTCTGTTTCTTGCCAAAAACAGATCTTTGAACAGACATGAAGGAGATTTGATATGAGAAATGAGTTACAAAGGTGGATATAAAAAAATAATACAAAGTAGAAAAAACAAAGAATAATTCTGCGTTGTTGTTTTTTAATCCAAAAGAAAAAATATTTAATTCAAATTTCCTATTGCGGTTGTCTGATATAGTGAAAGAAGAGAAGTAATTTGCAACAAAATTATATTAAACACGCAAGTTTGGAAAAAAAAAAAAAAAAAGATACATCAGACTGTTTGGCAATAATATATCGAAAAGAGTTCCTCTGCCTCAATAGCGAATAATAATGAATCGTTTAAGCGTGCGATTTATAAAAACAATAATAATAATAATAATAATAATAATAATAATAATAATAATAATAATAACAATACATTCAGTATGTCTAGATGTCTTTAGTTCACATAAGTTAGACAGCATTACGCTTGACCAGTTCTGAAATAGTCGTCACTTACGGGTAACGAACAAGAGACAATGAATTGAGTCCTGCAATGGCAAATGACCCTATGGTCATCTACGGGACCTTTGAAACATATTATTATTATTATCATTATTATTTTTATCATTATTATTACTATTAATAGCTAAACTACAACCGCAGTTGGAAAACCAGGATGCTATAAGCCCAGGGGCTCCAATAGGGAAAATAGCCCAGTGAGGAAAGGATATAAGGATAAGCAAAATATCTTAAGAACAGTAACAACATAAATATCTCCTATATAAACTATAAAAACTTTAAAAAACAAGAGGAAGAGAAATAAGAAAGAATAGTGTGCCTCAAGCAAAAGAACTCTAACCCAAGATAGTGGAAGACCATTGTACAGAAGCTATGACACTGCCTAAGGCCAAAGAACAATGGTTTGATTTTGGAGTGTCCTTCTCCTAAAGAGCTGCTTACCATAGCGAAAGAGTATCTTCTATCCTTACCTGCAGGAAAGTAGCCACTGAAGAATGACAGTGCAGTAGTTAACCCATTGGGAGAAGAAGAATTGTTTGGTAATCTCAGTGTTGTCAGGTGTATGAGGACGGAGGAGAATCTGTAAAGAATAGGCCAGACTATTTGGTGTATGTGAAGGCAAATGGAAAATGAACCGTAACCAGAGAGAATGAACCAATGTAGTATTGTGTGGCCACTCAAAGGACTCTATAACTCTCTAGGGGTAGTATCTCAACGGGTGGCTAGTGCCCTGGCCAACCTACTACCTATATCCTCAATAAGAGTGTAATTTCTTTAGTATAGAGACATCAACTTAGGGAGCCATCTTATTACAGAATAAAATATACTAAAAAGTTAAATTTCCCAATTAACAAAATTGCCTGGGTACTGTACACTCTCGTTTACACTAGTTCAATGACTTCATACTTCAACATATATTACAAAATCAGGTGACTGATACTGCTTGCTCATGTTTCCTTTGGGTAAGGATAAAAAACCTACGAATATAACTGTACTGACACTAATGTATATTTACATTACTGCTATTCAGACACATAACTCCTCACCCAACCAATTAGATACTATGTCAAACGGCCTCCAAATGGCCATTAAAGCCGTCCGCAAAGGCTTTTAGCTTACGAGAGCCTTTTATAAAGTGTCTCTCTAAATCATATCCATGAAATATCGTCACTGTTTATTCAAACGATGGAGAACTCGGTCCATGCTAAAGGTCAGGAGTCTGTTGATAATTCTGGATGAGAGAGATATCAGTCGGTTTTCCCAAATAGCACGGAATGTTATTGAAATCTCAACTACCCCTTGGATATTATTCATAACAGGGGGTTTAACATTACCAAGTAAATGTTGCTGTATTTCTGGACACACACGGGTGTTGAAAAATATATAATGATATGACGTACCGATTTCATATAAATAAATCTGAGAGGAATATGAAGAAAGGGTAGCATTTACAATGAACATAAGCTTGCGCATTTGTGAGCAAGACTTACAAACCCACACCCTCACCCACACAACACCCCCAACACACACACACACCCACCCACATACACAGACATCCCCCACACACACACATATATACACACATATATATATACACATATATTTATGTATATATATGACTGTGTGTCATTCTGTATCTATTCATATAATATACTTCCAAATACACAATAACTGTTGAAAAGTCAAACACACAAAACTCAAAATGCATATTAAAAGATTTTACTTTTCAGCGCAAATAAACGAAATAAACTTAAAGAAGAAAGACAGAAAAATCTAAAACAAAAGCACCAAAATAAATTCATTTAATATCCGACCCAAAACAAATCATAATCCCAAAAGCAATACGATCTCAACAGAGAATTGCAATATCCTTTTGACATTATCAAGAAAGAATTTCTAATGATGCCATTTGATTCACTAGCAGCACGTTTAAAAAAATATTATGCAGAGCAAGACAAAGATTGCTGGAATTAGATATTAAAAAGAAACAACGTTGCCACA
>NC_090743.1:22205397-22207897 GCF_036898095.1 Palaemon carinicauda
AATCTAGAGATTATTTATTAAAACTCTATTATCCTCCCCCTTTTTCTCTAAGTAAAAAGAAATTAAGGCGGTTTTTTTTTCGAGTGTAACCTTTCTATAAATACATCTTGAAATCTCCTAGCATGTAAATGTCGGTCCCCATTAGCACTTTCGCGAGGCAAATACGACGTGGGGGGAAACTAACTCCATTGCACATGTCCACTGAAAAGGAGAAACAGGGGGGAGGGGGAGGAGATGGGGGGGATGGGGCAGGAGAGACGAGGCGCCTCCATTGCGACTGCAATCAATGGTACGCCCGCATGACGTCACAATTTGCGTCACAACGCCCGCTTCGCCATGAATGGAGCGGAGAGGACCTCTTACCTCAGCCCATCCCACCTGGCCAAAGACCCCACCACTCCCCTACCCCAAAATCCAAAATCACGTCTCTAACGATTCTGGTCTCTGGAAAAGGGGGCTCTAAGCTCTATTTCAGACTGACCTATTCTGGCCCAGATAAAAACCAAGTTTTACCCTAATCCATACCGCTCCTTCCAAGAAAAAACTCTATTAGCCTTTTCGTATTTAGATACGTTAATACCTTAACTTGGACGAAAGACTTTTTATGGCTACTGGGCCACATTCATGTGCCTACAAACATATGTTCTCTCTCTCTCTCTCTCTCTCTCTCTCTCTCTCTCTCTCTCTCTCTCTCTCTCTCTCTCTCTCTCTCTCTCTCTCTCGGTGGAAGGTTCCTTTGCTGATGAAAACGAAGATTCTGGATTCTGCAACACACCAGAACGAGAGTTTTTTTCACTTATAAATTATTAAGAATGATTTGGTGACGTCTATAGTTATTACTAAACATTTAAATCACATATTCAACAATAAACAAAAAGGAGAAAAATATACCCGTACTAATAAATCATGTGAGGTAAAATACGATCATTTAAATTTCTTTCCAAAAAAGCTGCAAGTCTCAAAAAACTAATTATATTAATCATCTAAAAAAGCAAAAATACTCTTAAAAAAAAAAAAAACCTTAATGGAAATAGGAAGAAATGGTCACAAAATGCAAAGATGTTCTAGGAAATAAAAATTAAAGATTAACTTTGGAAAACCATAAGAATATTGTAGGTGTTCAGTGGCCTATAGGCAGAATTTAATAAGCTCTACCTCCATAAAATAGTTTCTCTTCTGCTTACATCTATTTTTCACATGGATTTGAGCGAGCAAGCATTCATGCAAATGCAAGGATGCATTTGATAGTTATGCATCATGCATATTGTGTATGGCATAGATGCATATAAAAATGTAAAATAATGCATTAGTCGTGAATTTAGCATTTATGCAGAAATTAATGTAAAACTGGAGAGAGAGAGAGAGAGAGAGAGAGAGAGAGAGAGAGAGAGAGAGAGAGAGAGAGAGAGAGAGAGAGAGAGTGAGTTCGATATTCTCTTATTGCACAACAGCTTCGCCGCTCGAGAAAAAGCGTTCTATTTTAGGGATGAGAGACAAAGATAACATTCGAAGCTAATTTGAGACATACTATACTACCCTATCCTACACTATATCACTGATATACGTACATGCGTAAACAAACACATATATACAATATATACAAACATATATATCAATACACACACAGGCATATATATTATATAAATATATATATATATATATATATATATATATATATATATATATATATATATATATATATACATATATATATATATATACATACATACATACATATATATATATATATATATATACATACATACATACATATATATATATATATATATATATATATATATATATATATATATTATACATATACACACACACACACACACACACACAGTACATGGGTGTGATGAAAACCTATCATGCACTTGGTGGACACGTTTTACTAAGAAAACGAAAGGTGTAATAACACAACATACTACAACTAAATATAATAAATAGTTACGTTGAACATACGAAGAAGACACAACCATCAAAGGCGCCAAATATCAAATGAAAATGTGCGTTGCAATAAACCCCATTCATACGAACAGAACACTACATGCAATAAAGCCGAATAAAGGAAGGAAATGAAAGGAGTAATAAGCGCCTTTTAATTCAATCCAACGTAAATGGAATCGTCTCTAGTAAAATGTATGCCCTCTTTGTCTATTTGCATAAATGAGTTTATGCTTATCCTTACTGATTCTTCAGTGGTTTTCCCCCAAACGGCTTTACAGACTAAAATCGTCAGGGTGTGTGTGTGTGTGTGTGTGTGTGTGTGTGTGTGTGTGTGTGTGTGTGTGTGTGTGATAATAACTTTCTTAATTACATCACCAGAGGAGTCCAAGTTCGCGGAATGTAGAAACCCCATAAAAGTTTAAGGTATTAAAGAAGTTCGTTATTTATTCAGTTTAGGCTATAGGGTCTGGCGCTGAGGTCGGGAAAGACATTCATAGGCGAATGGATGGATGAAGGGATTTCAAAATTTTGAGGACTGGCGCTGGGA
>NC_090743.1:22215397-22217897 GCF_036898095.1 Palaemon carinicauda
TTATCTATTTGAAAATTGAAATTAAAAATAAATTAAAATGGTTTTCAGCTAAGATAGTATGGAACACTTCTCTGACAGGTGAAAATGATAAGAAAATTTAAATCCTGACGATAGGTGAACAGAACTAATTTTCAGATAAATTGGCAAAAAGCTTCACAGCCTGTAATAAAGAGAGGAATGGGGGAATATATAAGATCAGAATAGACCCACATAGTAATAAAAAAAAAAAAGATTACAATTGTAGTATTAAATGTTTGATTAAATATCCTAACATCCATTGCACAATATGTTCTTTTAAAAAAAAACTATTTGCACTAACCAATTACACAAATCAGCTTCTCCAGTGATTTGAAAAAACAACATCCAATCTTTTTACATGTTCTCTATAACCCACTTAATCTAGCGAAGGCTAATAAATGATAACAATTATGTGAAACAAATGTCTATTTATATCCGTATAAACTTGACTGTCAAAAGACTCGCTGAAATGACTGATTTTGGATTTAAAATGGACAAATCCGCTTTGAAATCCTGACTCATTTCATGTAAATTAATCCATGCAAAGAGGATTCAGACAAGCAATCTTTGGCACACGTAAGTACTGACATATGTGGGAAAACGGATTGAAATTCCATATGGAAAATGAATCGACTTTCAGTGAGGGAGAATTTTACCTTGCAAAGGGGTAAACTAAACGACCATGAGAAAGTTTTGAGAAGGAAAAAGATATACCATATATAATAAAGAGCAAGTCTGGATATATATATATATATATATATATATATATATATATATATATATATATATATATATATATATATATTATATATATACATATATATACATATATATTATATATATACATATATATACATATATATATTATATATATATATATATATATATATACATATATATTATATATATATATATATATATATATATATATATATATATATACATATATGTTATATATATATATATATATATATATATATATATATATATATATATATATATATATATATATATATATATACATATATATATGCGGTCACACTCGGCCGCCTTGCCAGATAAAACTACTCGGCAGAGGAATTAGCCATACCATGGCGAGAAGGTTTGACAAAGGTTAAATCTGTGTGATTATATCTATCCAAATATTTAACCGTCATCTTTGACGGTCACGTACACTAGTAATACATATTAGACAAAAAAAAAATCAAATCTTCCCCATAGAAAGACTGCTAAAACTAAAAAAAATAATTGTAATAATAATAATAATAATAATAATAATAATAATAATAATAATAATAATAATAATAATAATAATAATATAAGATGTACTATAAGCTAAATCCAAGAAATATCAAATTTGCATGCAAGCGAGTATTCTAATTTGGACAAAGTAAAAAATATATAATGAAAAAGATGGCTCAAATATAGAAGATATAAATGAAATAGACATCCAAAAATAAACAAGCCTTCTCATTCTGTTCCCGCGTACATTTCTTAACCATTCATATGTAACGCTGGAAAGGATTCTCACAAAGGCTCCCACGGTATTTTTCCTCATCATCAAAATTGTAAATGGAAAGGTATCAGAAGAAAAGGTCACCGAGCATCTCTAAAACAGACGTCAGTGCAAAAGGTCAAAGGTCAAGCTTCATGATAAACATATGTGGTGTTATTCCCACCACGAGAGGGGATATGAGGGTCAATATAGGGCAGATGAAACAAACGTAAACACAATATAATCCTTCTGAAAACAAATGACCTATCCTTGAGGTCATTGAACTCACAGTTGGGTTTTTTATTTGAATTAGTTATACATTTACCATGATTCGTGAGAAGAAACTATCAAGATAAGTTCCTTCGCTGAGGAAATGTAGTCAGCCGACACCGCTGCATCATATAATGGATGCCCCAACAATCAAGAAATGCTAAACCTATTAAAATTATGGAAATCATCTTCAATTGAAGATTCCACGTTCCAGAAATGTCACACACCTACTATTTCTCTAAATATTAGTTAAATATAATGATTTTTATTATCGTAATCACTTCTCTCTGGTTACGGTTCTTTCCTTTTGCCTACACAGACACCGAATAGTCTGGCCTATTCTTTACAGATTCTCCTGTCCTCATACACCTGACAGCACTGAGATTACCAAACTATTCTTCTTCTCTCAAGGGGTTAACTGCTGCACTGTAATTATTCAGTGACTACTTTCCTCTTGGTAAGGGTAGAAGAGACGCTTCAGCTCTGGTAAGCAGCTTTTCTAGGAGAAGGACACTCCATAATCAAACCATTGTTCTCTAGTCTTGGGTAGTGCCATAGCCTCTGTATCATGGTATTCCACTGTCTTGGGTTAGAGTTCTCTTGCTTGAGGGTACACTCAGGCACACTGTTGTATCTAGTTTCTCTTCCTCTTGTTTTGTTATAGTTTTTAAAGTTTATATATATAGGAAATATTCATTTTAATGTTGTTATTATTCT
>NC_090743.1:22222897-22225397 GCF_036898095.1 Palaemon carinicauda
ACTCTTACCAAAGATAAGAAACCGCGTGACAGACGGCGTAGACAATCTTATGACAAAGTCTCATCTAATTGGCGTAGGTTTACATTGATTGCCAGGAAGGCACTATGACGTCACGATCGACACACTCGCATCTCTACGGATAGGGGAGGGGCGGGATAATAAGGAACAGAGGAGGGGGGGGGGGGGACACCGCAGCAGGGGAAGCCCAGGAGAGAGAGAGTGGAAGAGGAACGGATGGGGAGGAAGGGATGCTGTATCGTTGCCATGGTAACGCCTGACGTTGGGGAAACAAGAAGGGGCATAGGGTCTTTGTAAAACGTGGGGCGAATAGGACACGTACGCACACACATTAAGGGATTACGAGAAGGAGCCTTTATTGGAGGGGGGAGGGGGTTATAAGATAGGGTTGTGGGAGTTTGTTTGTTGACAATTGATAGGATGCTGCTGATGGGTCACTGGAGTCATTGAAATGCTAAGACACATTTTTAATAAGTTTTTCATGCATTTATAGTTCATAATAAAATACAATTATTAGAAATCGAATTTAGTTTTAAAAATTAATCTCGGATTTTACTCAGCTAATGCCATTGAAGTAATTAGAAAGAATGGTCTTCCAGGCGTCCTTTTCAACAAAATAAGACAACATAGGAGTTACTGATGCCTTCTCGAAAGACCGTCATTGTGGGTATTGAATGGGGTCAAGAGAGATTATTTCAGTAACTATAATTATAGTGTCGCCGATACTCTTCAAAATCATTGAATGGTATTAGTTAAAGACATATTTTCATTCTAATAAAGTTGTTGGATTATGTTACACTTTACCTCAAGGTTACAGTAAATTTAATAAGTATATTGAATGAGGATAGAAAGTTTATTTAAAAAAGGTGGTATTACAAAATCCATCTTAATATATGTGACATTCATTATCTCCCCTGAAATGAGAGTGTCATAAATGGAATGAAATAGTGTTGCTAAAATTACACTGTAATTAAACGAGGCTCCATTGAACAAAATCTTATATATAACATGACCGAAGCGACTAATTTGTACAAGAGTTTAACTTTGGTGTATATGACTTGAATTTTAAACAAAGTGGAACTGCTGTTCATTTGAAATATAATGTAGCAATGATGAATTCAAAATTTCATGCCGATCTAGAAATTTAAATAAAAGGTGCCAATACCGAATCAAATAAAAACCAATGGAGACATTTTAGTTATACGGATGACTAAACGTTAAATGTAAGCACACAGGATATGATACATTAAGGGCAGAAGAGACACTTTAGCTAGGGTAAGCAGCTCTTCTAGGAGAAGGCCACTCCAAAATCAAACCATTGTTCTCTAGTCTTGTGTAGTGCCAAAGCCTATGTACTATGGTCTTCCACTGTCTTGGGGTACAGTTTTATTTGCTTGAGTGTACACTCGGGCTTACTATTATATATAATTTCTTTTCACCTAGTTTTTTATTTTCTATTTTTTATAGTTTATGTATGAAAGATCTATTTTAATGTTATAACAGTTCTTAAAATATTCTATTTTAAATGTTCATTACTTCTCTTGTAGTTTATTTATTTCCTTGTTTCCTTCTCCAACTAGGGTTGTGGCTTAGCTAATAATAATAATAATAATAATAATAATAATAATAATAATAATAATAATAATAATAATAATTAAAAAAACGTCTCATTGAACAACTGGTTATACGGCAAACGTTTCCAGTTCAACAAACCTCCTTTAAAAGACATCTGGCGAATCTACGACCATTCCAACAAACAACTTTCCTCATTCCTCTCTGCATTACACGATGCAAAGGCTCTTAACTTTCACGCGCATTCCTCCCACACGCTTTCGCAGAAACTCCTCCATTCCCCATAATAAAAATGCTTAAGTCTCTCTCTCTCTCTCTCTCTCTCTCTCTCTCTCTCTCTCTCTCTCTCTCTCTCTCTCTCTCTCTCTGCCAAGAAACCAAATCTAAGTTCCTCTCGTCCAAGCAAGAGTACCAAAGTTCTTAGCTCCTATCAGTTTATAAGTTTCTATCTTCTGGTGAAACAATATTAAAGTTAAACAAAGGCCCACACAATATAGTTATCAAGACCCAAGTAACGTACTGCTCGGCTATTCTCCTCTACCTTTTCGAGATTAATAATTTGATGCCTCAAATTAGATTGGATTAGATTACGTTTTACAGAATAACCCGAAAGACGAAAGAACATGGAACGTTGGTTCGGAAATAGGGAAGTAGTGGACGGAACAAGCAGCCTAGAAAAAAAAAATACTATCTTTTTTTTTATAGATTGTTTGAAATCCAAATCGTTGGAATTTTATGGCCAGCAAGGAATTAATTTACGGTGGATAATGAGGGATGTTAAATGAAAGGCCTACAGTTGAGGACAACTTGTGTCAAAATAGCTTCAATAGAACTGCATAGGAAAGGAGTTGAGTTTTCTGGACCTATTTACGTTATCTCGATAAAAGAAAAAAATCTTCTTTTCTTAATA
>NC_090743.1:22227897-22257897 GCF_036898095.1 Palaemon carinicauda
CATTAATCAAATACGCAACTGTCTGCTCGCTCAACATCTTTATAAGAGCTTAAAACTTTAATTACGATTGCTAATTAAAATTAATCTTGTGAACCTTAAACCATATATGGTCTTAGTCATAAAGAACGCCATATGATAAGTCTTTAAAAAAACATGCGAACACGAATAGATTTATTCCGGAAAAGATGTAAAATCAACACTGTTCCATTCCTTTCCTCACTGGGCTATTTTCCCTGTCGGGGCCCTTGGCTAATAGCATTCTGCTTTTCCAACTAGGGTTGTAGCTTAGCAAATAATAATAATAATAATAATAATAATAATAATAATAATAATAATAATAACAATAAGAAGAAGAAGAAGAAGAAGAAGAAGAAGAAGAAGAAGACCTAATTCTGTATATCATACTTTGGCTCTTAGTTACAGAAAACTTATTGGACAATTTAACGATAAATTTTACATAATAAAACAAATTACGGAGTCCCTATAAAACAACCACATACTACTATGTACAGTATGCAACAAAACTGGTAATCTCTCTTTTCTTTTTTTAACCAGCGTTGATCTTATGTTACCACTTTCTATTAATCTTAAACTTCCCTTTGTAAACATGTGTATGCAAGAGGCAACGTTGGTTACTTGTTATGTAGAATTTTATAATTGAAAAATATTAGATCGCTTACAAAAGATTTCCTTCTAAAATAATTTCAGAACAAAATTTAAATAGGTGACTGTAGCACGAATACGGCAGTCATTGTCACAGAGTGAGTCTAGTCTTGGAACTGTCTTTCTGGATAGAAACTGCTTAGCCTTAGTCTCGTGATAACAATTCATTTGTAATATGAATTAAAGATTATTATCATTGGGTTATTTTTTCCATATTGATCTAGCTATTATTTTGATAAAATAATTAATACTCTAAACCATGCTTAATGAACTGCATCTTTTATTGAGCGAAGTTTCAAAATGCTTCGTCGTTAGAACCTAGTCTCATTAGAAATGTGGAGAATGTAAAAGTTGCCAGTTAGTGACATTAGAACAAAAATCACTGAATTCATGTTTCATTAATTTGGCTGCATACTGTGTAGTATTTTCAGAGTGTAGTTACTGAACCCCATCTCAAAATACCACAGTACTTGCCAATTTTCAAGTAATCATCAATCAGTTACTTAATCATTATTAAGCAAAAATACAACGATAAATCGAAAGATCACAAACATTTCAGGTAAATGTAAAAGCATTAACCAACCTACTATTACTTCTTTTCCACATAAAATAGATTTGAGTCGTCTGACACTTCCATATTACTCAGCTAAGCTGAACCAAAAAAACGAAGAGAGTTTTAGAATTCACAAAAACCGTCCAAAAGATCGATCCAAGCATTGAACAAAGGCTAAAGCGCCATATTATGCTGGGTAACATCAATCCTCAGTAGCTGATCTTTGAAAAATTCACCGTCGACCTTAAGTTGATTGACAATTCTTCCATTATAAACTAGACACCACAACAGAGTGCTCCTGTTTTTATTTTTTTTTTTTTCTAAACTGGACCAGTCATGTCGCTCTGCTAATTTTACTCTGTGAACTTTAGATTCTCTCTCTCTCTCTCTCTCTCTCTCTCTCTCTCTCTCTCTCTCTCTCTCTCCTCTCTCTCTCTCTCTCTCTCTCTCTCTCTCTCTCTGTTATATATGATAATTATCCAGGGAACCATCAAGTAAGCAGGTAATTAATTTTCTTTGAAACATTTCAGTCTTAGATATATTCCTCATTCCAATTTTTCGTTACAATCTGATTATAGTCAAGTTAAAAAAAAAATAAATAAATAAATAAAAGGTCGCTGCTTTCATTATACTTATAAGATAAAAAACAAGATTTTAGTCGCTATTTTTCAATTCTTGCTTACATTTCCATAAAAATTTAATTACGATCAAAATGTCTTTCATTTAGGGGAACCAACATATTTTCTTAAAATATCTCTCTTACCTGAAATAAATTTGTAGTACTGTTCACAAAAACTTCTGACTTACATTTTTTTCACCAACTGTAGGTCTCTCACAGAGAAAAATCATATACTCCGTATTACTATAAAACGCATAAGTATCTTAAAGGGAAGAGTTATTTTCAATGTGGGAAACGTTTTCATGAATGTGTGATTGTATAATTAAGTTCGATATGAAGTATAATCATACAGCAAATTCCAATCATTGAAGCAGCCACCGATAGATTAGTCCTCTCCATTTATTCTTTGTTTAGAATAAAAAATCTTCTTCTGTCCTTAGAAATCCATTTTGCACCACTTTTCTCGCTTGAGCATCAAAGAACATGCCAGTTATGACGCCAGCTAACATTTAATAATATCCAAAATAAGAGACGGTTGTACCACTACCAATCATCTCTGGAATTCTATCGAATAACATCCAAACTCACCGTCCTTTCGTGTCAATAAAACTTTGAACCTCCAGCCCCCTCAACACACTTTCCATTTCAGACTCTAGAACTTTTAGCTTACTCTTCTCAACTTCATCCTTCATTCAACGTATCAATCGATTCCATCTGCTATTTTAGGGAGCCCCAATCCTGACCCTTTCGAAAAGGACATCTTCGAGTTCAAGGATAACTCTGTCTCACTTTAGCTAGAGTGACGTCATCCGATCCAAGCATGTCCTCGAAGCTCGAGCCTTTTTAGCAGTTAATAAAGTGAACTGGTGGTTCTGCTCTAATATCTTCTCTTTCAAGTGTTTCAATTTTCGTTATGTTCCCCAAAAATAGGTAATTAGGACTGAGATGAGATAGTTACCCTGTTTAAATTAAACCAGTCTTGTGCCAATACTCAAGGACAGACAGTAGTTCAATGTTAAAATAAAAAAAAACACTGGAATGAAGCTAAGAGTTGGATCATAACAATAAAAAACAGCGAAATCCAAGGAATTTGTGAAAGACCAGGCGTTACTGAAACTTGCAGCAAACATCAGTAGTTTGGTGACACAAGCAATATTTATAACTTGACCTGGCGAGGAACAGAGAGAACGCTCATACCTTATCTGAAGCTACATGTAAATTCTTTTTTATATGGATAAACAATTGCCAATAACCTCCAAGAGACTAGATGTAGGAATTACAGATAAAATATTTTTTATTTTTTATCCAATACTTCTCGTGTAGTTTATTTATTTCCTTTCCTCAATAGGTTATTCTCTGTTTAAGCCCTTGGCTTATAGCATCCTGCTCATCCAACTAGGGTTGTATCTTGGCTAGTAATTATTATAATAATAATAATAATATAGTAGGCCGGTCGCGTGAGTTCAGGATACTGATTTCAAAATAAGGTTAGCTATGGATATGAACCAGAGGAATTACAAGTGGTACTGAGCAGACTCACTATTTTGCAGACAACTTGAGGACGTTTCTCCATTTCAGAAAACAAAAATTATGGACTGTATATGTAAAAAAAAATCCCATTCAAGAGAACTCATGAATCTGGATGATTTCTCGTCTTTCAAATATCAAATAAAAGATGAGATCAGTAAAAAATATCTCATATTTTGGTCCCTATTTGACTACAACCATATAAATAATTCCTTGATTATATGGATTTCAACATTTTAAATTGTGTCAATAACCAGGACATTAAAAGAAATTATCTTTAAATAAATTAGGATATAAACATTTTAAATATGTTCATCACATGACGAACAAGTGAGCAAGTCCTGAACGCGGACATGGTCCTCGTAGAGGACATACCTCCGCCAAGGTGACCTAGAGCGCCATATGTCCTAGAATCATGAATTGATGTGACTTCGACTTTCAAGTAACGTTTGACCTTTAATTTAGCTTAACCATTCAATGGCCTTGGCAGTTACCTGACACTGAGGTTGAAGGACTTTTGACTGTTTGTGTGTTGGTAGCATTGGGAAGCTCTTGTGGGTGTGTTCGATTTTATTTTTTTTTGACGTGATGATGGCATTGACGCGAGAGTCGAACATATGAATTAATAATGAGCAATAGTAATAATATGTCGTTGGGTGATGTATAGAAAACAAATACGAATGTATGCTTTGCACGTTTATTAGAGCAAAATTAGAAATGAGTCAAATGACATGTGTACATAAATATATATGAACAGATGATCGAACATAGGAATACAAAAAAGACAATAGTGACCTTGATCTTCAAATGTACTTGACCTTCACGTGACCTTGACCTTCAGGTGACCTTGACCTTCACGTGACCTTGACCTTCACGTGACCTTGACCTTCAAGTGACCTGCTTGACTTTTGACCTTCAAGTGATCTTTGTTCATTTGCCACTGATACTTAATATGACATTGATATAATGCACCAATATGACCTTGACCTTTGACCTTTATAAATTTGAACATCACCCATGGGTTGCGCCTGGACTAGGACTTCCCTGTTGGCTTATGCAAAAGTCAGTGCTTTATTTCTGTCTCTTGATATGGCCACTTATGTCATAGTGACACCAGTGACCCCTGTGACCTTGACCTTGGGGTGACCTTGACCAAAATTTAATCAGTTCTTCCATACACATTGGGGAACTACTTGGCCAAGTTTGAAGTGATTCCGTGTAGAAATGTGGCCTCTACGTTGTCCACAGACAGACAGACAAACAGAGAAACAAACAAACAAACAAACAAACAAACCGAACCGAAAACATAACCTCCGCCGCTTGGCGGAGGTAATTAAAAAAAAGAGGTATACAGCAATTGAGTATTGGACTATAAAAAGAGAGCAATTCTCCACAAAATCTGCATAGAACAGAGAAGGTAAATTGAAAGATGAACGGATATAGGAATAGTCAATGCTTCTTATACGGTCTCTTGGGTTACAACTACGAAACTCTATCTACAAGAATGCATATGAGGGACATAACAAAATATCACGAAATTTCACAATTTTGGAGAGAGAGAGAGAGAGAGAGAGAGAGAGAGAGAGAGAGAGAGAGAGAGAGAGAGAGAGAGAGAGAGGGAGAGAATAATATGAAGGTCCTTCCCGTTGTATTTGCTTCGTGACTATACGCTGAAACAATTTATTCGATATATCGAAAAAAATCTTGATGTTAGTGGGAGGAGAAAAAAGGGTCTACGTCAAAATAAGACAACCTAAAGAAAATGTAAACACAAGGGCGAACGAAGCTAATTTCTAATGACTTGACAGCAAAAAAAATGTGTGAGAGAGAGAGAGAGAGAGAGAGAGAGAGAGAGAGAGAGAGAGAGAGAGAGAGAGAGAGAGAGCTTTCTCAATTTCCACAATTCCTACGGGGGATTTCGTGGTCATCTAATTTGCACATCGAGGGTTCCTTGGCTCGTCCAGTCGCTTCGAATATCACCTGTTTTATAGTAGCGTGATTTGCGGTAGGGGACAGGGAAAGGGGGTGGGGAGAGGGAGTAGGGGGAGAGAGTAATAGTGGGAGGAAGGCAAACTACTTTTGCCTTCATGCAGGCGATCTGTCATTTCCGGTCTAGTGGTGATCGTGAGGAGGTAATAATTTGATCTTCAGTATGAGATGATTATAATTGCGTGTGCTGCCTATATCACTCAAACAGCAGCAGCAGCAGCAGCTACTGCTGTAAGTATTACTTATAAAAGTAGCATTACTTGTACTACTTAAATGAAACTCACTAGTAATAATATATTATCATTATCTTTACAATCACCCTAGTGTTACTAGTTGATAATTTTTAACAAATACTGAACTACATTTTCAAAAAAAAATGTTTTAAACGATAAAAATTATTTTAAAAAGGATATGATTCGTTCATGTGAAGAAACTTCGGGAAGTGAAGCAAAGGAGGTCACCATTAGGGTGATTAAGAACGAAATCAGTTATATCTATGATGCTTTTATTAATTATACTATTCTAAAAACAAATTTAACGTCTGAACAAAAAAAATACACCTTTTAGAAAAATAATTAAACAAATGCCGCTACATCTGCAATGTTTAAAAAAAAAAAAAAAAAAAAAAAAAAAAAAAAAAAAAAAAAAATCACTAATAGTTGAAGGTGAATATGAAAATGAAACTATACAAATTACACCTTTTTAGAAAAATAAATAAACAAATGCTGCTACATCTGCTATATTAAAAAAAAAACAACAACATCACTAATAGTTGAAGGTGAATATGAAAATGAAACTATACAAATTACACCTTTTAGAAAAATAAATAAACAAATGCCGCTATATCTGCTATATCAAAAAAAAAAAAAATCACTAATAGTTGAAGGTGAATATGAAAATGAAACTATACAATTAAAGTCTATAATATTCTCACCCCAGCAACGATATCCGGATCAAAGAGATGAAACCTTTGTACTAGTTATGTCTTCCATTACTTAAAGAAAAGGGATTTCATTATTTTTAAAAAATGATTGCCAAACATAGCAATGATCTTGATTAGTGTGGTGCAAGCAGCGTCCATGGGTCACAATAATAAACGAAAGCGGTTGGAGTCAGCAGTTCAGAGCAAAAAAAAAAAACCTCCCTGCCTCCCAAGCTCTAGACAATCGCAGACAGACGGAGGCAGACAGACAGACAGAAACAGACAAATGGGGACAAAGACAAACAAACGGAGGCAGACAGACAGACAGACCGAGAGACAGGCAAACAGAGGCATACAGACAGACAGGAAGAAGGCAGACACAGAAACCGACAGATGGAAGCAGACAGACAGACAGGAAGAAGGCAGACACAGAAACCGACAGATGGAAGCAGACAGACAGATAGAAGGAAGGCAGACACACAGACAGAGCCAAGCAGACGGAGGCAGCCAGAAAGATAGAAGGAAGGCAGACACAGCCAGACAGACAGATAGAAGGAAGGCAGACACAGAGCCGGAAGCAGCCAGACAGACAGAAGGAAGGCAGATACAGAGCCGGAGGCAGACAGACAGATAGGAGGGCAGGCACAGGCGGAGACAGCCAGACAGATAGAAAGAAGGCAGACACACAGACAGAGCCAGACAGACGGAGGCTGACAGAGAGAGGTCACCTGGCACATACTTCCCAAAATGCGAGGAGAGATCTTTAACTGTAAACTTGAAGCCGTGAGAACGAAGTCCGGCTAAAAGTTAAGGGGAGGAATGTCAGGAATTTCCCGTCTTGGCGTCATGATCATTATGCGCGTGCTCTGCTCCCGCCGGAGGATTGAGCATGCACCCGGAAGAAAGGCAAGGGAGAGATCAAAATTGAGATAATAGTTATCATTGTTACGCATAAATTTCACAGGAAAATATCCAATACTTTTTTACATTTGTGATCATTGTATTAACTTGAAAGGAAATTTACCAATACAATGTATTATAACAATTGAGATCATTATCATTGCTAAGCATTAACTTTGAAGGGACTTATACAATGTGTTTCGAAACAAGTATTTAATATAAAGGGGGGCTAATTTATAATCATAAAAGCAAAATCAGAAGATTCATATTCTGATCGTAACTATTTCATACCATTACAGCGTCCGTGACAGGATGTACTTAATGATGATGAATTGATGAAATAGAAATGCAAAGTAATGTTCAAAACAATAATATATCATTAATAAAGTATAAGTAAAATCAATACACAACAACAATAAAAATACCTACCAAACAACAACAACAATAGTAACAGTAAAATAGTCGTAACGATCTTTGACAGTTATATAAATTTGAGAAGTAAAACCTATACACAATGGCAATAAAAATACCTATCAATAACAACAACAATAACAATATAAAAATAGTCGTAACGACCATTAACAGTTATATAAATCTGAGATGACCATAAAATATTGATAAAAAATAGTCGTAACGATCTTTGACAGTTATATAAATTTGAGAAGTAAAATCAATACACAACGGCAATAAAAATACCTATCAAAAACAATAACAATATAAAAATAGTCGTAACGACCATTAACAGTTATATAAATCTGAGATGACCATAAAATATTGATAAAAAAATGGGGAAGGTAAGGAAGGGGGGGGGATAAAAAAATGGGGAAGGTAAGGAAGGGGGGGGGAGGGGTGCCCTCTTGGAAAGAAGCACAAATCCTTCATGTGAGCGTGCTCCTTCTGCCCTTGACATCTCAGCCATCGCTCCTAAAACGTGTCTGGTACAGTTTCCCTTCAGATTAATCTCACGTTAGCAATAAATCCGATACATTTCACAATGCGAATGTCCGATTCTTTTCTTATGGACGTCCTTTCCCTGAAAATAGGTCGTGCTTCCATTCAAGTCCTTTCCACGCTTACTCGAAAAAAAGTATAAGACTTCTCCTTTTAAAATGTTAGCACTTTTCATAATTCAATATATATCTACTTTTACTGAACATTTGTGAGTTATCCCTCGCTGTGTTAGTGCTTCCAATACCAAGATAAATTGCTATTTTAATCTACCAAAGTAATAAGTCCAAATAGAAGAAATGTTACGCAAGGCAAAAGGGGAAATCTCGATTTTAATAAATGTGCCTCATTTTAAAGGAAGTTAAGTATAAGCACATATGTTTGAAAAAAAAAAATTTGTTCAATAAAAATTAACCATTTTCATCGTTTGAAAAAGAAAAAAAAAACAACAACAACAGCAACAACAACAACAACAACAACATTCTGAAAAACAAGACTATCAAGTCCCATGGAGGTAAAAACCATGTAAATAGGTCAGCTTACTCCTTTCAGTCCCAATTTATTTATCTTATTGTTTTATTTTACATTTTATCAAAATCTCCTTTTACCCATCTGGTAAATGTCTCTACACAATCTTCCCTATGATAAATAATGAGTTTTTTATTTGATTATTTAATCGAAATCTTTTCATTGCAAATATCGTTTTCAAGGTACTTACACGAAAGTAACTTACATGCGAAGAAATTACAAACACTGTATTCTTCTGTAGCGTTTTCAGCCATGCTGCTTAACCCGTTACACAGAAACTCTTAAAAAGCTTATTATATATATATATATATATATATATATATATATATATATATATATATATATATATATACATATGTGTGTATACACACACATCAAACAACAACAAATGAAGCAGTTTATAGTTCACTGCAGGACAAAGGCCTCAGCCATGTCAATTTATGTCTGGGGTTTGGCCAGTTTTCATCACCATGCCGACCAGTGCGGATTGGAGAGAGATTTTTGCCCAATAGCTCAAGACAAACCAACCCTAGTATGGGTGGCCCTAAATATTACAGGTTTGCTGATCATGGCGATATACAAATCCTTTCTCAACTTTAAGGTATCCCAAATTAGTATGGTGATATATATATAAATATATATATATATATATATATATATATATATATATATATATATATATATATATACACGTATATATATATACGTATATATATATATATATATATATACGTATATATATATATATATATATATATATAATATATATATATATATATATATATATATATATATATATATTAATGAGAAACTGTTAGTGTTCCGCTTCTAACATAACAAGGCCATTCCTTTTAGACAGTCGTCCTTTTTATAAAAAATATGAGATTATCCGATATTCTGACAAGAGAAGCAAGAATATGATTGCAAACTGTGGCATTCCTGAAAAGAAAGAAAAAGCAAAATCTTTTATTACCATGAAATTAAAAAAAAATGAAAATATAACCCGGTATGAAAACAATCTTTCAACAAAAAGAAGCAGGTTAGTAAAAATAGAAGCAGACGGAGTAGCAGAACATTAATATTTACGGAACTGCGTTCATTAAAGTTTGTATATGGGAACGCTTGTATGGGAGAACGTGGCTCAATGGATACCTTAGACAAGGTTCGAAGAGTATTTAAAGAGGATACGAATTCTGAAACGTCCAATATGAAAAAGTTCACATAGAAAAATATTGTAAATGCCAGAGAAATATTTCATATTTAACGATATTACCAGTAGCTGTAATGAAAAATATCAACAATATTAAAAGAAAACATTTGATTTTTTAAATTTTTGCTTTTATCTCTCTGAAACCTGCATAAATACACGCACACTCATATATATATATATATATATATATATATATATATATATATATATATATATATATATATATATATATACATATATATATATATATATATATATATATATATATATATATATATGAGAGAGAGAGAGAGAGAGAGAGAGAGAGAGAGAGAGAGAGAGAGAGAGAGAGAGAGAGAGAGAGAGAGAGAGAGAGACCTGAATCTCTTTCAAAATATGCATTCATTTCAAATACTCCAAAAGTCAAATAAAAAAAAAAAACCTTGCGATCCATACAAGCAACACAACTAAATCATCTACAGAAACCCCTTATCACTGAGGCGATAAAAAGATTACAAGAAGAGAAACATGAATGTGAATTTCAGTGACGACATCTCGAAAGTAATCGTGCAAGGGATAAGAAATGACATATGTCTTCGGATTGGTTTTCTTCTTATCGGGTACATTCTACTGCATGAAAAGAACGAAGACATAATAAAAAATAGAATAATCTAATAGGGAGGAAAATGGACTTTCCTGTGTTACAGTTTACCCGAAAGAAAACGGCGACTCTTCAGTAGGTGATAGGAAGAACTATGGTTATATAATGACCAAACATTTTAAATAGAACGACTTACATAAGGACAGCAATGAAGCAAGATACGTGTTTCATGGCTGCATAAATTAAGGCGATAAATGTAATGACCCGTGAAATGAACTTATACCATGACAGGATAAGGGGCGAAAAAAAAGTCTGTATATTGGTCGCTTGAGAAAAAAAATAGCTTATATTGCTAGGCCTTCTCCATCATGAGGCTCAATACTACACAGTATTCTAGAAGTTTTATTCCAGCTGTTACCAAGTTGTGGAATGATCTTCCTAATCGGGTAGTTGAATCAGTAGAACTTCAAAGTTCAAAGTAGGAGCAAATATTTTTATGTTGACCAGGCTGACATGAGTCTTTTTATAGTTTATATATGACATACGTTTTTGACGTTAATAGTTTATATATGACATATCTATTTTGACGTTGTTACTGTTTTTAAGAATGATTTATTGTTAATTTGTTCTCATCATTTATTTATTTCCTTATCGCCTTTCCTCATTGGGCTATATAGCGTCTTGCTTTTCCAACTAGGGTTGTAGCTTGGCAAGTAATAATAATAATAATAATAATAATAATAATAATAATAATAATAATAATAATATTAATAATAATAATAATAATAACAATAATAATAATAATAATAAAAGCAAACGAGAATACTTAAGTAATGTAAAGCATAATCACTTTTATACAGTTTGCATTAAAATACTTATGTAATGAAAAGTAAAATTACCTTTGTGACGTTAGAAATAACTATAATAAGACTATATTATTGATTTAATAAAGAGCAATTTAAGATTTAGGTACCTCACAAAAGTTACGAACACGCACAAAAATACTATAAAGATAAATGCTCACACACACACACACAAAAAAAAAAAAAAACTTATTCGGATTGTGTCATTAAAATGGAATTTCCGTTCTTGGAAATAATTACTTTAATTATTTACATTTTAATCTTGTTGCCCGAAAAACAACTCTCAATATTAATCATAATTCTAAAAATACATAATTTTCTTAACTTCGTGATTAAATCAAACGATAATTCTTGATATCAGAAAATCTAAATTTTATTCGTTGCCATTATCAAATATTTTCTGTTAAAATTAAAGGTAGTATTCTGTTTATTTATATCCTTACTTTCTAAATAATGTATTTAGAAATTATATGTATGTATATATGTATGTTACATATATACATACATACATATATACTGTGTATATATATATATATATATATATATATATATCCTGTATATATATATACACACATATATATACACACACACACACACACACATATATATATATATATATATATATGTATATATATATATTCGTGTGTATATAAAATTCATGGTAAATAATGATAACTACTTGATGATATATAAAGCAAGTTATTGTTTTGAAATATCCTTCACAAAACTGCTCATTAATATCTGAGGGAAGATTACAAATATAATTTCCTTTCATGACTGAACCTTGGAATTCTCCATCTTTTTCTGTTTTCCCGGTACCTACAAATTTACTTTAACTTTTTTTTTGGGGGGGAGGGGAGTGAAATGCTTACCCAGATACTTTATAAACAACATAATGCCCAAAATAACAACTTCAAGTATATTTAGAGATTCTAAATAATTACAAATTTTATAAGTAAAAAAAAAAAAAAAACAAGTACTAAATGTCTCCAAATGATTATCATTAAATGAAATTTCGAACTTTCCATAAAAACTTGGTCTCCTAAAGTAATTCGTATTACATATGAAAAATAATACGATAAAAAACTTTAACGTAATAATCTAAAAATGAAATACTAGAAAGCATAAAAAAAAAAAATACAAGAACGTAATAATAACGTAATAAGCCAAAGTAAAATGCTAGAAAAGAATAAACCAAAGCATTGAAGTCACGAAGATTACTGTGGGATGCGCATGCGTGCGTGCAAAAGAGCTCAAGAGAAGACGAGGCAGGCACGCCTCGTCCTTGGTCAAGGTAATCCCTTCACCAGAGATAATGTCTTACAGAAGGTTTACATATCAATTAGTTTCTTTTATCTTGAATGTTCTTAATTAACATTATTATAAGGAGTAAACGTTTCAAAGCATATTCTAAATATAGTTTATAAACGTTATATATCAGCATGATACAATTTTTCTTTTATATCAAAGGGGAACAAGCCTCAAATCTCCTTTGATTGTTCTTTAATAAATCTTAAAACTGAAATGATTGGCACTTACATAGAGTCTCGGAATGATAGCTTATAAATGTTTAAAAACGTTCTCTATAAGACTAATACAAATTACTTTTCATATCAAAGGGAAACATACCACGAAGCACCCTTGAATGTTCATTAATAAATCTTAAAATCTAAATGATCACCACTAACAGTCTCGGAATGATAGCTTATAAACGTTTATACGCTCTCTATAAGCCTAATACAAATTACTTTTCATACTGAAGGAAAACATACCAAAATCACCTTTGAATTTTCTTTAACAAATCTTAAAATTGTGATGATTTTCACTTGCATAGCCTATTAATGATAGTTTAAAAAACAATTATAAACATTCTCTATAAGCCTAATATAAATTACTTTTTATACTGAAGGAAAATATACCAAAATCACCCTTGAATTTTCTTTAACAAATCTTAAAATTGTAATGACTTTCACTTGCATAGTCTATCAATGATAGTTTATAAAACAATTATAAACATTCTCTATAAGCCTAATATAAATTACTTTTTATACTGAAGGAAATTATACCAAAATCACCCTTGAATTTTCTTTAACAAATCTTAAAATTGTAATGACTTTCACTTGCATAGCCTATTAATGATATTTTATAAAACAATTATAAACGTTCTCTGTAAGCCTAATACAAATTACTTTTTACACGAAAGGAAAAAATACCAAAATCACCTGTGAATGTTCTTTAACAAATCTTAACACTGAAATGATTAGCACTTACACGGTTTCTCTGAATGATAGTTTATAAACTTTCTGTATAACCAGTATACATATTACTTTTTATATCAAAAGGAAAAAATACCACAAAGTAGCCTTGAATGTTCATTATGAAATCTTAAAATTGAAAAGATTATCAATTACAAAGAGTCTAGGAACGACTTAAACCTATTCCTACACAAAAAACTATCATGTTCTCGAAAAATGAAATTCTAAATAAATTCACAAAGGAACACACTTCCTAAAAACATTTAACTCAATTTAACAAATACAACGAGCAAGTTTACTAAAGGACCACAAACATGAAATTACTGTTAATAAGAAAATTACGTTATTATTGAAAAAAAAATAACTAGGCACTTTCAGCAATTACTGACATGGAGTGTCTAAAAAGCATAACTAATTTATTCTCTAACTCATTAAATATCGTTGAAAAAGCCATTACCCTCGAAAGTGAACTTGAACATGCAAGCAACTTCAAGGGATCAGAGGCTACGTTCTTCCTTTTAAGCATAAGTTAAGATAAACCCTTTTTCCATGAGGTATTTATCAAATATATATATATTAAGATAATCTATTAAGTTTATATGAGAAACTAATGTCATTATCATCAAATTTCTGTGGCAATAAAATATTCTTAACCCTATGACTCTAAGTTATAAAATCATTGGTTAATTATGTGACGTATGCAATCTCTAAATATATTCCCAGAATTTCCTGTAAAAAAAGTGCCAATGTAATATAATAATGGTTTCATCCGATGTGGACTGAGACATAAATGATAGGATATATGCTTAAAGAAATAGATGCTCAGAAATTATGCTACTGCCATAAAGGGGAAACGTGTACACAATTTACTTATTCCTACTTGAATTAACACAACAAAAACTCCAATTTGGTTCTCTCTCTCTCTCTCTCTCTCTCTCTCTCTCTCTCTCTCTCTCATCATTGCCCACTTAATAAAGTATGCTCGAATGAAGGTATCCCGAAAGATTCCTAGGGTCAGGACTTCCCGTATTGACCATCTCTTATATTACCGCCTTTTTTGACGGTAGGAAAAGCACATTCAAATCAAAGGCAAATAGAAAAAAAAAAAAACACTTCACTTAATACAGAATTTATATTTCATATGCTGAGAGAGAGAGAGAGAGAGAGAGAGAGAGAGAGAGAGAGTGTCACCGGGAAGGGAATGTTATAAAAAAGGAAAGTATATATTAGCAAGAAGAAGAGCAAGGTCAAATCCCCAGGAAGTATTTTTTTTCTCTTATATTTCCCCTATTTTCTTACTGTCATGTTAATGCAAGTCTTAAGAAAGTCGTGAGGCCGGGCAAGGTTGAACACGTGATTTGCACGGACATGCATGCATGTATGAGTTTATCGTTATTACTACTACTAGAAATAAAAAAAAATAAAATAAAATACTAATTATTACTTATAACGCAAAATATGAGACAAACATAATAGGAGGCTGAGAAATATAAGTATAACTTAACCATGAGCTTGAAAGCGGGGGTAAAAATTATTTCAAGAGTACAAATGCTCTTGGATATCACTTAACAAATCTATGAAGTTGGGTATTTTAATGTGTTACATGAATATCCGACATTTATAAAATTGCTAGTCATAATAAAATACACATACACACAAACACACACACAAACACACACACACACACACACACATATATATATATATATATATATACTGTATATATACACACACATATATATACATATATACATATACATAATCACACACATATATACGTATGTATATATATACATATGCATGTATATATATACATATATAAACCTGTATATATATGCATATATATACTCAAACACATTTTTGTACATGCATATACAAACATTTACATTTGTAGGTGTATATATATAGATATATATCTATACATATAAATATATCTATATATATAAATATATATATATATATATATATATAGAGAGAGAGAGAGAGAGAGAGAGAGAGAGAGAGAGAGAGAGAGAGCATTATTAATTGCTAAGCTACAACCCTAGTTGGAAAAGCAGGATGCTATAAGCCCACGGGCCCCAACTTTGGAAATAACCCGGTGAGGAAAGAAAACAATGAAAAATAAAATATTCTAATAACAGTAACATTAAAATAAATATCTCCTATACAAACTATAAAAACTTTAACAAAACAAGAGGAAGAGAAATTAGATAGAATAGTGTGCCCAATTGTACCCTCAGGCAAGAGAACTCTAACCCAAGACAGTGAAAGACCATGGTACAGAGGCTATGCCACTACCCAAGGCTAGAGAACAATGGTTTGATTTTGGAGTGACCTTCTCCTAGAAGAGCTGCTTACCAAAGCTAGAGTCTCTTCTACCCTTACCATGAGGAAAGTAGCAACTGAATAATTACAGTGCAGTAGTTAACCCCTTGGTTAAAGAAGAATTGTTTGGTAATCTCTGTGTTATCAGGTGTATGAGGACAGAGGAGAATCTGTAAAGAATAGGTCAGACTATTCGGTGTATGTGTAGGCAAAGCGAAAGAACCGTAACCAGAGAGTAGGATCCAATGTAGTACTGTATATGTATATATATTTACACATACATATATAACACATTTTACCTTTGAATGGGATGAAGTTATAAAGGCTAAACTTTCCGGTATTTTAGTGAATTCTTTGGATTGAGGTTGCTTTTTTCTACGCATCAGCAATTGCTGGTACCCATGTTGTTATTCTTGTCTGAACAAGACCCTAAAATAAACTAACTCCTAAGAAAAGAAAGCAAATAATAACAGCCACGCTCACACTTGAAACTGAGAAACTGTGATTGGTCTCCTTAAGCAGGAAAAGTCCACATCACAGAAGACATCAGCATTGCGTTGAACTCCGAATGGGATAAGGGATTATGATAGGATGGATATAAATACAGTATATATATGAATATATATATATATATATATATATATATATATATATATATATATATATATATATATATATATATATATATATATATATATATATATATAAATTTCTACCTCATACTTGGGATCGAACGCTAGCCCCTTCTAATGAAAGGCCAAGTCGAAACCAACCATGCCACGAGAGGCCATATATATATATATATATATATATGAATATATATATATACATATGTATATATATACACTACATATATACATATATACATACATAAACAATATATAAATATAGTGCATATAAATACATATAAATATGATGTATATACGTATATAATTTAAACGTGTGTATATATATATATATATATATATATACATATATATAGATTATATATATACAGAGAGAGAGAGAGAGAGAGAGAGAGAGAGAGAGAGAGAGAGAGAGAGAGAGCATTTCTTGAAGATTCATGTCATCTATAAATCCATTTCACTGGCATTATCATCAATAATGACGAAAAATTCCATTCATGATTGCATGCTTCATCTTCCCGGGTGTATCTCTAAAATTGATCAAGATACTAAGACGGTATAATAATATACAAACGTCCTATTAAGTCGACTTTTAACGTTACTGAAGCAGGTATTAATCATTTCTATCCAGTGCAAGTTCAAATGCGTGAAATTGCAGGCGCTATCATCAAAACACATTTTGATGTGGCATATACCATAACAGGAATTTACGAGCGAGTCTGTTGAAGTAGTTTATGGGACCATTCCAGTGCATAAAAAAAGAGGGTTTATAAAACCGAGTCTTCAAGAAACCAAGCATCTCGTCTGTAAGTTCTTTTAAAATGCCGGCTTATCTTCGGTCATAAAACCGTAAAATACTGAATTTCAAGTTTTGAACAACTTTCTTTTTCGCAGTAAATCATAAATTCTTTGACTTACATCTCTCTCTCTCTCTCTCTCTCTCTCTCTCTCTCTCTCTCTCTCTCTCTCATATCTTAGTAAATCTATAAACAAATTAGTTTATTAATACGAATTTTCTTGAAGCACTAAAACTTTGGCCGACAAATTTTTTACTGCTATAATAGTCTTATCGTTCTAAAAACAATGCTTAAACAAAACGTGATTTTCATTTGAACAGATTGACATAGTTTATACAGTATATGACTGACCCAAGCTACATGGCTGAGAACTATGAAGCGTGAAGTTGGAGATGATGAGTGGAGAAGTATTGAATTAAAAATTCAAGATAGACCCTTTTACTTTTACCATTTCTCACCTACAGTATAGTTTATTCGTCACTTCTTTATTTCCTTTCCGCACTAGTCTTCTTTCCTTGTTGGAGCTCTTGGGCTTGCAACATTCTGCTTTCCATTTAGGGTTGTATCTTGGTTAATAATAATAACAACAACAATAATATAATAATAATAATAATAATAATAATAATAATAATAATAATAATAATAATAATAATAATAATTACGCTTTTGATACCTTCTAATTAATCATAGGAATATATTGCGATCGTTAATGGGTGACAATGAAGGTCCCTAATACCAACATAAGAAAATTACTTGAAAACTTGCAGATTAAATTTTATTTCTTAATTATCATATACTGTTGCCAACAGTTCGCGAGGTTTTCTGATTTGTCTAGAAGCTCCGAGCCAGGGAAACCAATGGCTGCGGCGTGAGTTTGTGGTAACGCGTGAATGAATAATGGGATATCATATGCATAATTTATACATATATGTATGTATATATATATATATATATATATATATATATATAGCCAACTTTACATTCTGCTATATATGTATATATATATATATATATATATATATATATATATATATATATATATATATAGCCATCTTTACATTCTAAGAGCAGAATGGTGGATGAATATGTATAAATATACTATATACCTGAGAGGGGATACCTTGACTAAAGGCTTTAGTTCTGAAGAAAACTGTAATAGCCTTCCTATTAAGCAACATAAAATTAAGAGATATACAGAATTCTTCAGTCCTAAGGAAAAAACATACTTGCCAGCCGTCGCTTTATATGACAGATCTATCCGTAATTGTTGCGAATAAGCAGAGCGTGAAGGAGATGAAAGGAGAAGAATTCTATTGATGTAGGGATGAAAAACATATTTGGAAATATCTAATTGGAAGGGAAAATATATGGATGAATGACATAAACAAATATGCATGGATATTTAGGTGAAAGGTGGGAAACAATGATTGAAACGAGGAAAAGTATGCGGCGATTACATGCAATAATTTGTTTAGAGATTTACTAAGATGAGAGAGAGAGAGAGAGAGAGAGAGAGAGAGAGAGAGAGAGAGAGAGAGAGAGAGAGAGAGTGTAAGTTAAAAAATTTATGATTTACTGCGAAAAAGAAAGTTGTTCAAAACTTGAAATTCAGTATTTTACGGTTTTATGACCGAAGATAAGCTGGCATTTTAAAAGAACTTACAGACGAGAGGCTTGGTTTCTTGAAGTCTCGGTTTTATAAACCCTCTTTTTTATGCACTGGAATAATCCCATAAACTACTTCAACAGACTCGCTCGTAAATTCCTGAAGTAAGAGTTAGGAATTGTATAGGAATGGATGAAACAAAGGAAACAAGAACGAGGTAAAGAAATATTAAAAAGTGTGTGTAAACAAAGGACAAAATACAGGCTGCAAAGACCCATACAATTCCCACGAGAGAGAACATACGTTAAGAGGCTGACCAATAATTGCTTTTGTACCAATTCCTGTTCATTTTTTACTCTTCCTCTTAAGTAAAACGTTGAAAATTATTAAATCTTCAAGCGGGGATGGCCTAATTAAGACCACAGTACGCAGATTACACTGAACTTCGACCATCTGCAAGTTAATGAGCACAAGAAGACGTTTAGATAAAATTATGAGTATAGAAAAAACACGAATAGAGGGGAGAGGCAGATAGACGTTAAAAGCCAATTAGCTCTGGCACCTTACATGACAATTTTGACAGTAATGAGCCGGAAAAGGGGGAGGGGGGTACCTTCGGAAAACAGAAATTAGTGGACCTGTCCAGGACGTGATCTCAAATCTGGGTCACGGCAACTGGATCCGTCTCGGACGGGGATGGAACTAAACATGGTCTCCTCTTCTTGTTATTTACTGTAAGTTCGCGTGACGGAATTGGCCACAATCTAGTTACCTTTAACTCACGTTCTTCATTTCCATCATTTCCTGAAGCTTTTTTTTTTTTATTCCGTCATGAAACATTTCGCTTTGGAAATTATGCCTTTGAGGATATGTCTTCTTTTGTCTGCAAAATTTTTTGAAGGAAAAAACTTTCAAAATTTGCCAGTAATTGTCGATTCATGAACGGGAAAATGTGTTAGTATTCTTTCTGTACTTTTGTATTGCTATTTGTTCACAGTAAAGTCAGGTAAAAGAAAAAAAAAGTATCCATGGGAGAACGAAATGTTTAAAAAATAAGACTACCCACATCTCTAGAATTGAAATGAAAAAACAAAAAAACCGAACCTTAACCTTTAATTCGAACCTAAACCTTTACGAAAAAGTACGAAAAGGAAACTATTAAAATTGTTTGATTTTCTTTATATATATATATATATATATATATATATATATATATATATATATATATATATACATACTGTATATACTCTCATTTAATCTTATCAATAAAAGATAATAATTTGATCAATAAGATTAAATCACGTTATAATTAATCAATGTCCCTTCTTTGACCTCCATCACAAATGATTAATTACCGTCCCTTCATTAGTATTTGGACAGATCACTTATTAACGTTAAGGACTACAATAAAGACGTAATATACTTCAAATGATCTCTTAACTTAATTCGAATATCATAAAAGGCCACTTTAACATCCCTTGAAATGTATGCAAGAGAGAAATCATATTCTATGAATTCGTTTAATGATGGAAAACTAAAAATAACAAGAATATAGTATAAAATGCAATGAATATATATTAGGTATAACATACCCAATGAAATAAGGTTGTTTCAAGGCAGAAGCAATGAGGTAGGTTGTCAACGAAAAAATATAAAATATCATGAAGCAAAAGCAATGAATTATCAAACAGGTTGCGACCGAGTACGAGTTTTGAAAACCAAATAATTTTTGGGGAGGTTTCGAATTCTAAGAGGAATAATGACTCATAAAAAAATTGAAACAAAACAGATAGTTAAACAAATGTTGGCGAAATAATCAATAGTAACAAATTCAAATTAGTTAAAACTTTCGATCTTGAACACAGATAAATTTAGAAATAATCAAATAAATAAATATAAAACTTCTAGAGCAAAACCATACTTTTTCCAAAAATAAGAAAAAGAACAACTGAACATACATACTCACCGAAACATGTCGGTTTTATATGCAGTCCTCCGGAAAGAAAAACCTTTAGGGAGCCTGTGTATTTATGGACTTTGTTAGATGACTCCCCCAGCGACTCTATTTTTGGCCATTCTTTGAAAGAAGAAATGTTTGAAGTCTGTGAGTGCCGAGCCAGGAATACCGCAACCCAATCGTATTTCCCGATGACCGAAGAAGAAGTGCGTCAAGTTTTAGTTGCGTTGGAGAAAACTTTTATTTTTTAGGCTGGAAACAAGAGAAAGGTGCTGGGAAAAAGAGAGGTATATATTTCACTGATGGAAATGAAAAAGAAAATAGAAGATGAAAGAAGCTTCTTAGAGAGGGAGAGAGAGATTTCACTAATGGAGATGACAAAGGTATGAGGAAATAGGAAAAGCTCCTTAGAGAGAGAGAGAGAGCGAGAGAGATTTCACTGATGGAGATGACAAAGGTAAGAGGAAATAGAAGCTTCTTAGAAAGAGAGAGAGAGAGATTTCACTGATGGAGATGACAAAGGTAAGAGGATATAGGAGAAGCTTCTTAGAGAGAGAAGAATTCACTGATGGAGATGACAAAGGTAAGGGGAAATGAAAGGATCTTGGAGAGAGAGAGAGAGAGAGAGAGAGAGAGAGAGAGAGAGAGAGAGAGAGAGCGCACGATTTCACTGATGGAGATGACAAAAGTAAGAGGGAGTAGGAAAGGCTTCTTAGAGAGAGAGAGAGAGAGAGAGAGAGAGAGAGAGAGAGAGAGAGAGATTTCACAGATGGAGATGACAAAGGTAAGAGGAAATAGAAGTTTCTTAGAGATATTTCACTGATGGAGATAACAAAGGAGAGAGAGAGAGAGATTATAGTTGTGAATGCCATACTTATAATAAAAAAATATTTCTTTGCGGACGAAGTAGAGACAAGAAACAGAAAAAAAAAATATAGAACTTTGGATGGAAGAGTAGAAAATTTTCACATGGCGTAAAATGACCACATTCATGAATTTTGACGAATGTCCTTCCCAGTAATGAGGGTACAATAATTATCCTTCGAAAAAAAATAAAGTTGACATATTTCATGAGCTCTCCAGAGAGAAAAAAGTTGAAGCCTCATTAAGAAATGTGTAATGGAAGTTATTCAGATAATGAAGACCACGACGAATTGTGTGTACTGTGCAGTATTTATTTTTCTAGATTTATTGGGAAATGAAGGAGTTGTTGAGAGGAGAAGACAATAATGTTTCGAATATGCTTCCAATTTTGAATAGAAAAAGACAAGGAACAAGTGAGGTAATTAGAATATGGTCGAAGATTATTAACAATTAAATATACAGAGAGAGAGAGAGAGAGAGAGAGAGAGAGAGAGAGAGAGAGAGAGAGAGAGAGAGATAGAGAGATAGTTGTCACTTTGGTAAACATTTTCAGCTTTTCTCCTAAATATGTTATCAGAAATATTCTAAAAGAGTTCACATTATGTAATCATACAGAAACATATGCGCGCGCGCACACACACACACACACACACACACATATATATATATATATATATATATATATATATATATATATATATATATATATATATATATATATATATATATATATATATATATATATATATATATATGCACGTGTGTTTGTGTGTGTTTTCCCTCATAAGAAAGTGTAAACCAACAGACGAAAATTATCAAGAAAGTATTTTACAACATAAAATATGTTATACACCTAAACACTCACAGAAGCGAACATATGAACATACATTTACAAGAACAGCTAAAATGCATAAAATAAATCATTGCAAGGATCAATGTTATCTATCTTTTCAAAAAGTTACAAAATCAAACCTCTCCATAATACATTAAACAATACAGACCGCAGACTATTTTCAACACGATGCATAAACAAACAGACAAACACTAAATGAATCTCTACACAGTACAACTTGAGTGTTTCCCCAAGCGCAGAATAACAAACTTGTTTAAGCATCTCCCACGATTTGATCAATCGTAACATTGTACGTTCACCCAAAATAAACTTGCCTAACGAGCCTTTAACAGGCCGCCTCGGGATTCATTTCGCGTCGGATATGCTGTCCTGGTTGAATCCTTCGGCATTGAATGACGTTTTGGGACGTCACACATCCTACGCATCCTTTAAAGAGGGAGGGAAGCAATGTGGCGTAATTTACATATTTTTCATGTTGGAAATGGAGGGGATATCAGACACATGATTTAATATAAACAGATCCTTCAATACTAGTGTACGCGACCTGTCAAAAATGACGGATAAATATGTAGATAGATAAGCACGCACACACACACAGATTCAACCCTCCCCATCCCCTCCCCCTTTCCTAATTACAACATGGCAGTTGCAGTTTCCAAGTGTACCTCTCGGGGTACCCCCTTACACCAGGATATGAATATTTCCTCTTCTCTCTACCCGAGGGACGGCAGGAGACCAAGTAGTTATAAGTTACCATATATATATATATATATATATATATATATATATATATATATATATATATATATATATATATATATATAAATATATATATATATATATATATATATATATATATATATATATATATATATATATCTAGACACTTGCTCTTTATTATATAGGGGAGGTGTAATTTTTTTCGGGTGATATCAGGGTACATCATTGTAAAATCAATACAGTTTATGCTTTGCTTTAATTTCATTATTTCTTTATGGCGTGTATGTAGCTAGGATAAATGGATACACAACTAATTCAATTCAGCTTCGAAATAATCAAGGTATATCAGAGATATATATAACAAGACTGAATTTATTCCTGATAAAAACCTAATAAGATATATCTAAGATTTTGGAAACCATATTTACTTTTGCAGCTAAATTAGGATTATTATAATATGCATTTTACTTCATCATATCTTTAAGATTTATTTGCCAATTTATTTGTTTCTACTTTCAAGTTCAATAGAAGTCGTGTAAAAAAAAAAAAAAAAAAAAAAAAAAAAAAAAAAAAAAAAAAAACTACATAATCCAAAGAGGTTTTAATTTCACCATAAGTACCAACCAAACAAGAAACTAAATTTTAGACGTATGTAAAAAGTAAAACAAATGATAAATCAAGGAAAGCCAAATATAAAATCAGCAAAAATGATAAACTACTCGATTATACCAAATTAAAACGAAGTTGGTAAAAATATAAAATATAAAATTAAAACCCCAGATTATGAAATAAAAATATTACATCATCAGCAACATAACTAATTCACTGATAAACATCGACGTCAATCTCTCTCTCTCTCTCTCTCTCTCTCTCTCTCTCTCTCTCTCTCTCTCTCTCTCTCTGAACATTTTATGCAATGCTGATCACGGGAGGTGAGAATCCCCACTGAGGTCGTCGAGATAAGAATCACTGGGTAATTTATAGCAAATGATCTAAGGAATCTTTTTTTCTCAGATTTTCTGTTTGTCTTTTTCCATTTAATTTCTCACGTAACTGTTGTGAAACCCAGTACGACCTTTATAATAAAGCGGTATTGATGCCGTATTAAATATAGTTTCATTACTTTACATTTATAATTACATTTGTATAATGGACATACTGCGTGAATGATATTGCTAATTGAACATAAAATTCCAAAATCGGTAAAAAAAAAAAAAAACGCTGTTTTGGGCAAAATTATACATGAACGGATACATATCTTACATCGATTCCCCTAACAGACGATTGCTCCAGAGAAAAACAACAAAACAGTTTCTGCTGTAAAAATCTTTTGAATGCAGAATCGTGGATGAACCTCTTTACACACACACACACACACACACAAATATTGCGTCATACAATAATACAGATGGCTGATCAGCAATGTTCCGAACTTTGCCACTCATTCCTAACTGCATTTCACCCTTGCACGTCCATATCAATGACTCGCCCATAAAAGAAACCACCCAGAGGAAGTGTATGTATATATATATATATATATATATATATATATATATATATATATATATACATATATATATACATATATATATATATATATACATATATATATATATAGATAGATAGATAGATAGATAGATAGATAGATAGTTATTGGTAATGAAAAATATGAACAAAATATATTTATAAAATACAAAGAAGACCGTCTCTTAACCACCAAAATATTTGTGCCAATACATAATTACAAATTTGAATACTACAGCAATGAATACTTTTTCAAGTCCTAAGTTTAACTCATTAAAACTTAGCAATTACAGAAAAGAAGAGGTGATTTGAATCCATGAACCAGGTTAAGAAAAATATCAAGTAACAGAGGATGGCAGGTATATCCTCAACAAAATTCTAGGGGCAGTAGTTTTATAATGATGCCAGTGGGACATTCAAGTTCATTTTGGAAGCTGTAATGTTTACGCGGTTTTAAATGGTATGTGAAATTTTAAATTCTCACTATAAACATATTTATACATTACTTTTTTTTCATCTTGAGATAATTATCCGCTACTTATCATATTCCCATCGGCCTCAATGACCATTGATATTATGATGCCTTATAATCAACAATCATTCATTCATTCGTCAAACAGTTTGTGATCTGTGACTAATAAGTAAAAGACACCTTTACTGTAAACATAATTCGACGGAGAGCACCGTATAACTCATCCAGGTTAAGCCCTGATAAGAAATCATGAAAATACTACAGATATATTTAAACTCGGATAATAATTCTTAACAAAGAAAACCCTTGACATCCTGCTGGATACGATGCAGCTTTGTGCACATGACCTGATTCCTTAGAAATGTTGAAAACGATTGTGCATTGGAAAGGTTCTTGACGCAAATTACGATCTATTAATTTTATAATAATTGCCCTGCATTTTTTTTTTTTTTGCCATGTTGGCATCATATGAGAAGTAACAGGTGGCTAAGTTATTAGAACAATAATCATACTTTTAATATTATTAATCAACATTATAATAATAATAATAATAATAATATTAATAATAATAATAATAATAATAATAATGATAATAGTTACATAAAACAATAAACTAAAATTTTCAGTACAGGTGCATCCCTGTTTTAACAATTAGGTGGTTGAAAATAGGAATTGCTAGTTTTTTTTTCTTTGAGACCAGGCCATTAATTAAAACGGCATATTGTTGAAAATAAAAATATTAGCACTTTTACTATCATGACAAACAATATAAGGTCTCTGTAAAGGAAAAAAAACACTGTAACTTGGTAAATATCATTTCACAAAACCAAAAAATAAGTTATGTGCGAAAAAAAGGAAATTAAAGGGAAAATTGAATTAGGGGTACAATATATTAAATGCATATGAAACATTTTGCTTCATCTAAGTTATTATTACATTTTACTTTATTTCGTTGCATATAAAACCTTCTTCTTTGTTATTCCTCTAAAACATTCGCTTGATATCTATGTAAGCAGTTCATTATTCCCCTTTAATTCTAAGAGATATCTGTATCACTAACAATGGAAAAATTAAATCAAATAATTTTTCGTCGAATATGAATCTTAACTTCAATACATTTCTACTTTAAATTTATTTTTCCCGTATTTTTGGCTAAAACACCGAAGTTATTTGCCATTTACTGATAAGAGTAATTTGCAAATTAAAACTAAAACTCACAGAAGCACCGATATATATATATATATATATATATATATATATATATATATATATATATATATACATATATACTGTATATATATACACACACATATATATATATATTATATATAATATATATACATATATACATACATACATACATATATATATATATATATATATATATATATATATATATATATATATATATATATATACAGTAAATATACCCACTGTACATCTGTGTGCATTCATACTCGTGAAAAAATAAACTTCCTAAATGACCTTTACTGCTGAGACGCAACTGTGTAATCCATATCAAAGCAAGTTCAATAGTTTAAAACATAAGTATATAAAACTTGAAAGACCTCTTAAATCTCAGGAGAACAATCTTATCATTCACCGTTATTTTTCCATTACAAATTAATAATTAAAACATGAATATTCGGGGCAATCTCACAACTATTATACAGTATTAGAAAACCTTATAAAGGACGGTAAAATCAAAATAAACTAGTATCACTCCATTAAGAAAAGAAGTTACCATATCATTAAAATATTAGAAACTGATTTATATATACATATAATACATATATTAATATACTGTATACATAAGTGAGTGTGTATGTGTTTGTGAATAAGCGTATGTTTTATTGTTTCTAAAATTTCTTTGCTGTACAATTTTCTTAGTTGATCGATACTGATTCATTTTAATATATATATATATATATATATATATATATATATATATATATATATATATATATATATATATATATATATATATATATATATATATATATATATATATATATATATACACACAGATAGATAGATAGATAGATAGATAGACATATATATATATATATATATATATATATATATTATATATACAGTATATATATATAAGTATATATATATATATATATATATATATATATATATAGATAGATAGATAGATAGGTAGACAGATAGATAGATATATATAGATATGTATACACATATATTATATATTATACACACACACATATATACTGTACATAAAAACTTTCAAATTGAATGAAAAAATTGCAAATCCATCTAGAAAAATGTAAGCTGATGTAAATATATACAGTATATATACATAAGAATATATACAATATATATACATACACATGTCTAGGATTTTCTTAAAATTCCTGATCGACGCTTTACTGCAATCCTTATACTGGCAAAGAGGTTAGATGTGGTAAGTCATGCAAGATAATTGAAAGCCAATGAGAGAAAACGGCGAAAGTGAAGGAGAATCGACAAGGTCACTATCACAAATAAAAGAAGTAAAAAAAATAAAAATCCCTCTCAATATAACCACGATTCAACCTACCTCTAGTAAACAAAAAAGGAAAGAGACAGGGAGATAAAGAATGAGATTTACGAGCAGCGTTGCGAGACAAAAATATACCTTCGCTTAAAAGATCATCTCAATTACCCAACACACTATCAATTTGAATGATTGACAGAATGAATGAACCTGAGGACATAAGTTCACTCCTAAACACCTTTTATAACATAAAAAAATACAAAGTCAATTCTAGTAAGTGTGAAAACAACAACAGACTGATCAAGGACACAGCTAAGTTTAACTCATCTGTTTTGAAAGATATGCTCTCAAAATAGTTATGCATATTGCTTCCAAAATGTGCATGAAAAGAACAAAATACTAAGCATAAATCTAAGCAGAAGTAATAATGATAACGATAGTTTCATTATCATAACCATTGATATTATCATTAATAGTAGTAGTGGCATTTTAGAAATTAATGATCTAAAAGTAGTTTACAGACGTGGAGAACCAGTCAGCTAAATATGAAAATCATCAGATAAATTAAGCTCTGGCAACTACAAATGGACCGTGGATATCTTGGAGGAGTTAAAATCTCGGTCAGAGAGGAGGAGGAGGATGAGGAGGAGGAGGAGGATGCTCTATCACGAGCAGTCTTTAAGATAAAAAGAAAAAAAAAACACATGGGGAATGATGAGACTCGTTTGCCTTGTCATGCTGGACTTGAAAGATGGTGGTAACTGGAAAGGAGGTGAAAGATGGGGTGGATGTGGGGGGAGGGACCCACATACACAAATGGGGGATGTGGGAAGAGATGTAAGCTTGAAGAGGGGTTGGGCATCAAGGTAAAAAGGATGTGGGAAGTCCCCCACCCCTCAAAAACATTTTTGCTAAAGAAAAATCACGTGGACCAGTTAAATAAAATAAGTGGAATAGAGAATGACAACATATATAAATATCATTTTGCTTCTAAAAATTCTATTCCTGACCCAGGTAACATTCTTATTCTTGGTACGGATAAATAATTCTAGGTTCATACACGATGCTATTTACCATCTCTATTGAAAATCTAAGCTACTTAGAAATTTGCCACCCCTTTCAATGCGCATCCAAAAGGCTTTTCTTGTCCCCTTTCTTAAGAGTATTTCAATAAAGCCAGCAACTATTCCCGCCCCAAATAGACTTTGAAAGGAACGTCATTTAATTGGACTCAATTTTTTACATAAAATTGTATGAAAATAATATTCATACAATCGCTCTCAATGCTAATACAATATAATACAGCATTTTTAGGGGAACTTTTTTTCCGCATTTTTCCTCCACAAATAAAATGAACAGATAAAAAGGCAATTTATTTATGTATTTTCATTTCTTGTGAATTCACTGGCTCCTTAACCAGCAGCTCAGTACTAGTCATTCTCTATCACATTTCTCTTTCATCATAATTTTTAAGAACCTACATGTTTTGTTATTCTGTCCGTTGTTGTTATCATTATTAATATTATTATTATTATTATTATTACTATTATTACTATTATTATTATTATTATTACAAGTTACGCTACAACCCTAATTGTAAAAGTAGGATACTATAAGCTGAACGGCTCCAACAGGAAAAAATACTCCAGTGAGTAATACTTCTCACATCTTAGATGCTCACCAACCTTGTACAGTTCGACACAAGAATTCCTGGCACACCACACTCTGGAAAAATGCACCTAGTCACACCCTTGCTGTTCGACGAGTAACCAAACTGATAGCGTAGGGAAAGATGGCATCAGCGGTCGGAGTGGCTACACACAGGAACTCCTACCTCAGTACGAGTGTGATAGGGTGCGCTTCCTCAAAGCGAGGTGTACCAGGAACTCCTATGTTCAACTGTACATGTAACTGAAACGTCCTCTTAATTTTCGCCAAGTTTCTTTCACTTTCTATTATTCATTTTCCCACTTCTCGCTATCTTTATATATGCCACGCCATTCTCAATTAGACTCGTATTACCATTCCCATTTTCACCATGGTCACACGATACAAGTCACTGTATGTTATGCAACAAATACATTATTATTAAAAATTTTATAACAGCTGGTCTCATTGTATTACGACTCAAAAAGACTGCTTATGCTTACTAAAATCTATAACCCAATTTCACATCTAAATGGTAAACATTGAAGCCTG
>NC_090743.1:22260397-22264615 GCF_036898095.1 Palaemon carinicauda
CTTATTATATGCCCCCTGAAATTCAATGCAGTTCCTTATTCCTCTCCGTTGTACACTATTTCCTCATGAAATTATAATTTTTTCATACTTTCTTTATATATTCATCATATTTTTATTCATCATTTTTTTTTTCATTTTCCAATCTTTATTATAATGTTCTCTCAATTCATGCATTTCCTCGTTCCTCTCCGCAGTACACCATTTCATCATGACATTACCATCGTTTATCATTTTTTCATACATAGTGTTCATTTTCCATTTTTTTCATTTTTTTTTTTTTTACAGCAGACGAGGTCACGAGGTACGCCAGACCGAGTGCCTTTTTTTTATTTATTTTTTTTTGGGGGGGGGAAAGGGCGTCTCTTCAAAAAGGAGGTCGAGGGACCCAACACAATTTACCTTTCACCTGTAGAGGTGAGACAGCACACTTGCAAGAGCTGCTTGTCTTGCAGCGTACGTTTGAACGAACGTTTGCGCGCGCATGTGAGCCCATAATCCCGTCCACCTCCTTTCCATATCAAGCTATCTGATGAAATGTTCAACGGGTACTAAATGGAAGTTTATGTTGGTTTAATGCTAACACTTAAAAGTGGGTACTTCTTCAAGAGAAGTGAAGGAATATTTAGCTGAATATGGAAAGGAAACCAAAAAACATGAAAAATAAATTATTAACAATAATTAATACATAAAGTTAATCAAAATAAATTTGAAACAAAGAAAAATAAAGTAAAATAAGAAAAATTAAATATATTAATGTATTACTAAACTAAAAAGAATAGAACAAAACACTAAAATAAAAGATAAATAATGCTACAGAGCAGTCACGGCAAATATTTATGCACCAATGGCCTCAAGGTAGAGAGATTTTCCTCTCTTCAATTAAATAAAACACAAAGACATCCGTTTAGAAGAATACTTGAAAAAACAAGTAAATATTTGGAGTGATGATACAGTCGTGGCCAAACAGAATGAGGTTTCAAATAACCTCGGAGAAACACAAAGACAAATTTCGATTTTTTTTTTTAAATTTATAAATCTTTAATAAAAGAAAAGGGAACAGTGTATGAACATGAACAAAGTTATCTGCCACTTTTTCATTTCACTAGAACAAAATCTCTAGGTTGAACTAATACTCTACTGTATATCACGCAGAGTCATTATGATTATTAAAATCTATCTCTTTGGTTATTTTTATCCCATATTTGACTTTCCATTACCTCTTGTCTTCCATTACCTGCAAGTCATCTGAAGATACACAGTAACATGCATAGAGAAATCTGTTTTTCTTTAAAATTAAGAAAATATATGCAAATGTATAATTAATCTTTCACCATTTATGAAATCCTGAAAACCAGAAACTAACTGATAGCATAATTTTAATGTGGGTTATTTTTTTGGCTAAATACTGAAACAAAAAGAAAACGTGCGATATTTAAAAAAAAACATTTGAAGTAAATGAACACCTGACTCTTATTCTGATCGTTTTGTTTAGATTTTGGTAAATACTAAAAATATATGTCGATAAGTACCTTAGATTTTCGATATGGTATTCTTTAAACATAAATAACAAACTATACCTTCTAAACCTTCATTAGAATTGCAAATGTTAATTACATAAAAAAAAATAAGTTGAATTTCAACATTGAAATCTACTTAAATATTAATAACCAAATTTTCAAATAATCACCTAAGGATAAAATTGAATAAAAGTTTTGGAAGAAAATATTTTACCCGGAATGATCAAGTAATAATTTAGTTACACTATTTTACTTTTTTTGCTAACACACTAAATTTCATTGCACAAGTTCTGTCTTGTCCACTCCAAGTACAAATTACACATACAAGCTTATAAATATGTATATGTATATACATGCACACGCATACACACACACACAATATATATATATATATATATATATATATATATATATATATATATATATATATACATATATATATATATATATATATATATATATATATATATATATATATATATATATAAAATGCATGTAAATAACTATAATCATAAATACCACCCTAATCTGTTAAGCATCGTTAAGACGTCCCTTCTATAACACAGTTATTTATAATCAACAATTTTACACTGCAAGCTCTACTTACATTTGAGCTTCATTAACCTTATAAGCAAACACTCACTATATCTGCATACCATAATGTAACTTTAAAATCAAAATATTAAAAAATCCGCATAACGAAGAACCATTATTTCCTGAAGTTGTCGTCTCAAAAGAGTTTTTAAGCAACATCTGGAGGTTTTGTTTAACGCTTCATCTTAAGTTTGCCTTGAGGTTACTTCTATGTTTATCTTGGTACTGTCAACTACTTAGATCTACAATTCCATCTTGTCGTATGATTCTGCTCAACAATATCCATTTCTCCAATGATTTTCAATTGTTGATTACATACACTTACTTAGTTTCATAAATCTTCTTTTTTGTTCTATTTGTAAGTACACACATTTTATGTTACTCAAATCTTCACCGAACAATACATCCTCATACATTTACTC
Organism: Palaemon carinicauda; assembly: GCF_036898095.1. NCBI lineage: Eukaryota > Metazoa > Arthropoda > Malacostraca > Decapoda > Palaemonidae > Palaemon > Palaemon carinicauda. The sequence goes on from NC_090743.1 coordinate 22,262,931, forward strand.
GTATGTTCATTCAACAATGTATGCATTACAATCTGGCTGTTAATATATTACGTATTTTGAAACTGATCCACCTATTTTGTTCAGCACTTTTGTACCGTAAAACTGTTCCATCTATTTGTTTCCTCACTCTACTGGGTTTCAGCAAGTTTGTTTCAGTTTCAGTGTGTTTGTTTCTTTGTTTCGTTACCACTGACTGCTGGGTCAGCAACCATCTATCCAACCTCCATTCATCATGTTTTATCTGGTATCACGAACCCTCCATATCTCCCAACCTTCTTTCCCATCATTAATTTCTTCATACACTTGTTCTCCATATTTCAATTCCTGACAATGTCAGCCTTTCATTTGAAATGTTTTGTTCTTTTTGTCGCTGCGGAAAGCCGGTTTTGTACTTTTTGTTGTGGTAGTAGTTCTTTCATATTGTTGATATCTCGTTGTTTTTCTTCCCTCATTTATCTAGGTATTTCTATCTTACCTTCATATTTAATTATGATTTTATGACGTTTTCTTGCGTTTATTCTTTCTGATTAATGATATTCAAGGTTTTCCTCGCGAGAGAGAGAGAGAGAGAGAGTGAGAGAGAGAGAGAGAGAGAGAGAGAGAGAGAGAGAGAGAGAGAGAGAGAGAGAGTCTTTAAATCGTCATTTTACATATATTATATTGCTCTGGTATCCATATACTTCAGTTAATTATTTCTTTACAAAATTATCCTTATTATAAAATATACTTAAAAGTTCATTCAGTCCTTTCCAAACTCTTATGGGACTCGACAAAAGAAGAGATGAAAGATGCAAGACTGAGCAATGTGGATCGGGCTGAAGTGATGCTGGTAAGAATTGCCATTTGCATATTTTATCACGAAACCCAGTGACAAAGGGGTTGCTGCAAAGAAGTGCTATGTACATATATTTTCATGAAGCCATGAGGCCAAAAGGTTGCTGCTAAGAAGCACTACATATTTTGTCATGTAATCCTGTGGCGACCGATTGCTGCTAACAAGTGCTCTTTACATATTTATATTGTCATGAAACCCTGTTGTTAAAGGGTTAGTGCCAAGAAGCGCTCTTAACATACTTTATATTGTCATGAAATCCTGTGACTTTTCTTCTCATCAACACGGCATGAATTAAATGTTTCAGATATATTTTTATGTTCTATCAACGAATCTTGTTCAAACTAGTCATCTGAGACTTCGTAGTTGACAGTTCAAGTACTTTGTTAAGCATGCAAAAAAAAAAAAAAAAAAAAAAAAAAAAAAAAAAAAAAAAAAAAAAAAAAATTTGGCTACAGTTCTTGTATTCATAAATTTCATTAATTTTTCATTTCCTACGCAATTTTTAACCTAGTGTTGTCTACTACTTTACTATTCTTCCTGACTAAACTCCGCATATCTTTCCCTTCCACGCGACCTACGTACCTGATCCCCCACCTTCTCTCTCTCTCTCTCTCTCTCTCTCTCTCTCTCTCTCCTCTCTCTCTCTCCTCTCTCTCTCTCTCAGTAAGAAAATCTACCAATAATTACCGGAGCTTCAATTATATCTCCAATATTAATCATCACTCAGACTCTCAATGTTAAATGATTGATCTTCGGCGGGTGGTAAATACAGATAGGTAATAATCACACGACGCCAATTACCGCGGTTACCTGTAATTAAATCCTTATCATGATCCCGACCAATAATTTG
>NC_090743.1:22265115-22285115 GCF_036898095.1 Palaemon carinicauda
GGTTTCTAATTTTGAGAATAAAGAATACTATAGATTTCTACTTAAAAATAAACTGCTAAATTCCAACAGAGGTTTCGAATTTTGATAATAAAGATAAGTAATGTTTTATACTTGAAAATAAAATGGCTAAGTTCCAACAGAGGTTTCGATTTTTTATAATAAAGATTACTATCGTTTTCTACTTACAAATGAACCGGTAAGTTACAACAGAGGTTTTCTTATTTTGATTATAAAGATTACTATCGTTTTCTACTTACAAGTTAACTGCTACGTTACAACAGATGTTTCTAATTTTGATAATAAAGATTACTATCGTTTTCTACTTAGAAACCAACCGCTAAATTACAACAGAGGTTTCTAATTTTGATAACAAAGATTACTACCGTTTTCTACTTAGAAATCAACCGCTAAGTTACAACAGAGTTTCTCTACTTTTGATAATTAAGATTGCTGTTCTTTTTGTACTTACAAATAAAGCGTCAAGATACAACAAACACTATGAGAGTATTATTATGGCCTTCGACATATTATAAAAAAAGATAGCTATTGTTTACTTAAAATAAAAATTAACCGTAAAGATACAGCATATACTACGAATACAATGCTCCTTCTTAATTCAATAATAAAGATTTCTTTCCTTCAAGATACACCAGAAACTATGAAGATATTTCAGCTATCTACTAAAACTCGTAACATTCAAATTTATATTGCAAATATAAATTAATTTAATGGATTATATATAATTTTCTGAACATTTATATATAAAGACTGTTATTTGTGCCATTATACTCCGTTAAGATAAAAGTGGAAAAATAAAAGCCCAGATACAAATGATTCAGGTGATAATAATCAAAATTATCTCCATGGTTCATTAAGCAGCTTAATAGGTAATGCTCACTAATTATAGTCAACTTACTGAAAATATATCGCAAGGATACTTAGGAATCGATGACAGATTATTAAATCTGGATATTCTCTCGATTTTCATCAGCTTTATCTGCTCTTTATTTCAAAACGTACATCACGAATTTCTCACTTTCATCTCTGATTTATTTAAGCGATCCAACTTATGAGCGATTTTTACGTAATATTTATATTATTTCAATGATTAAAGTAATTTCTTTAAATAATAAAACTTTGGTACGACCATCTCGCCAGCCTTTCCTTTCTCTGTATTTTGAACAGAGACTTTAAATTTATAAATAATAAAATTTCTCAAAATTTTTCTACCGACTTTCAAGAAGAACATGATTGTATACCTGCGACAAAAGTTAAGATCTTTGACTTGAAAAGAATGTTACCAACAATCGCGTTGGTGTCAACGAATAAAATGGATCGTAGTGTAAAATGCAAAATAAAAATGGCAAAACAGTATTACCTTTTTATAAGAACCCAAAGAAGCGAGAAACTTCACGCCCAAAATATTGAAAGAAAGTAGAATGTGAGGAAGAATGGAAATTCAAATGAAGTAAGGAGGATTTCTCTTTAATATTTTTTAAATATAAACATCTTTTATATGTCTTAAATTTAACAATATTAAAAAATCAGCAAATGATGGAACGAACATAGCTATAAAAATCCAGCAGAAACTAGTGTAATTTATCGGTATTTTTATTTCTATTTCCATATCCAAGAACGGCGTTTCCTTATCATAATTCTAATTCCCATAACATTTTGTAAATTTACTTTCAATTTGCCTTGAAAAGGGAGATCTTGAAATTCCTTTTTGTCAGTTTGGAGAATCTAAGATAAAATCCACGGCACATGATAGTTTTAGTTTTATTAGCGGGGAACGTAAATATAAAACTTTACCAATTTAATGACTTACCATAATGGCAATGCCTGTTTACACTATATAACAAAACTGGATCGATCTTTCATATTTACATGAAGATTCTTCCAAACTTTAGCACAAAAGATGAAAAGTAAACATTGCCGCATCATGTATTTCTTCTTTCTGACAATACATCTGATGAAAACATGATTTTGTCCAAATAAACTTAGTGGTATTTAGTTTCGTTATATGTTAAAAAATTTCAATTAACATTTGAAATTTCTTTTGTGTAATTTCGAAACATTTTTCATTAGGAACACAGAAACGCACCTGGAACAGTGTACAATGTCTAAAAATATTTTACCTGGTTTTGGCTTTATCTGACTCTCAATTATTTAACAATTTAAGAAGTCTACAAACTAAAGAAAAAGTTCTAAAATCAATTCTGAAAAAAAAGAAATAGGTAAAATTTTTTTTACAAAGAAACAAAGAAGCCATATTCTCAATATAAAAAATTAAATAATTTTCCATAATTCTACCATGTAATTATAATTATTTTCATCACTATCTATTTAGAAAAGCAGGACACTACACGCCCAAGGGCTCCAACAAGCAAAAAGTAGCCAAGTGAGGAAAAGAAATAAGCCAATATATAAACTACATGAGAAGCAATGAATATTTAAAATAAAAAATATTTTAAATTAAATAACAACTTTAAAATAAATCTGCCATATATGAATTAAGAAGAGAGACTTATATCAGCATAATCACAACAACATAGACAACATTTACTAAAATATAAAAAAGGAAATATATACTGTTGTAAAACAAAACAAAAAAACTTCACACGACACCAGAGGCGTTAATTACCCCGTATCGTCTTTTAGTATCACAAGAACAAGATCAAGATAACAATTTCTGGATTTAAGAAAGAAATTGAACTGTAAGGGAGTTACGGAGGTAGGTCGTGTTTGTGGACTCGAGATAAGATTGGAATCTCTGCAAACATCAACAAGTAAACTCCAAGTGGCGTAACAAAGGAATCACTTGGAGGGAGGATGAAAATCTCTGATACGCGCTTGAAAGTGATTTGTCACGAACAGTTTCTGGGGAGAGAGAGAGAGAGAGAGAGAGAGAGAGAGAGAGAGAGAGATCCGACCAGCCACTATAAAACTTAAAGAGGGGGTAAATATATTTGACCAGACACAACAAAATTGAGAGAGAGAGAGAGAGAGAGAGAGAGAGAGAGAGAGAGAGAGAATTTCTGACCAGCCACTAAAAAAATTAAAGGGGGGGTAAATATATCAGACCAGACACAACCAAATTGAGAGAGAGAGAGAGAGAGAGAGAGAGAGAGAGAGAGAGAGAGAGTTAAATATATCTGACCAGGCACTATCTATAACAGTGAGAGGGGAGGTAAATATATCTGACCAGGCACAACAAAATTGAGAGAGAGAGAGAGAGAGAGAGAGAGAGAGAGAGAGAGAGTAAATATATCTGACCAGTCACTACAAAATAGAGAGAGAGAGAGAGAGAGAGAGAGAGAGAGTTAAATATATCTGACCAGGCACTATAACAGTGAGAGGGGGGGGTAAATATATCTGACCAGGCACAACAAAATTGAGAGAGAGAGAGAGAGAGAGAGAGAGAGAGAGAGAGAGAGAGAGTGTGTGTGTGTAAATATATCTGACCATCCACTACAAAATTGAAAGAGTAAATATGTCTGACCAGTCACTACAAAATCAAGAGAGAGAGAGAGAGAGAGAAAGAGAAAGAGAAAGAGAGAGAGAGAGAGAGAGAGACTATACCAATCTGACCAACAGCTACAAGAGACTAACCTACTACCCTCTTTCCCTCCACTAATAATCCAGGTCACGACGGTGTCAAAAAAAATAGAAATAACAAATATTCATTCCTTTTACAAGCCGCGGTGAAAGGCTACGCAAGAGACGAAGGGGGAAAAAAATCCTCTCTCGCTGATAAACCATTCATGGCACGTCTTCGCATCTGGAGTCTTTCTCTCCTTCACTTGCAACAACAGAAAAATTTCCCGACCGCAAAAATCGCTGTCCGCGTCATGACACTGCAAATCTCAGAGCTGTAAGTCGGAACGAATTCTGAACATTCTTGAAGAAAAGAAAAAATACAATGCCATGTCTCTATGCTTCCATTTTCGATATTATTTTGATTCAATTATTTCTTAAATATTATTTCTACTATTTATGTTTCCCTAAGTAATGCTTCTCATGTTTATATTTGCCTATATAATGTTTCTTATGTTTATATTTGCCTAAATAAGGTTTCTTATATTTATGTTTGCCTAAATAATGTTTCCTAATGTTTATGTTTGCCTAAATAAAGTTTACTATGTTTATGTTTGCCTAAATAATGTTTTTCATGTTTATATTTGCCTAAATAATGTTTCTCGTGTTTATGTTTGTCTAAATAATGTTTATCATGTTTATGTTTGCTTAAATAATGTTTCTCGTGTGTATGTTTGCCTAAATAATGTTTCTCGTGTTTATATTTGCCTGAATAATGTTTCTCGTATATGTTTGCCTAAATCAGGTTTCTTATGTTGTTACCCTAAACAAGGTTCTCATGTTTGTTTTCCTATATAATGTTTCTCATTTTTATGCTTCCTAAATAACGATTCTCATGTTTGTTTACCTAAATAAGGTTTCTCATGTTTATGTTTGCCTAAATAATATTTCTCGTTTGTTTGCCTAAATAATGTTTCTCATTTTTATGTTTGCCTGAATAATGTTTCTCATGTTTATGTTTGCCTAAAAAATGTTTCTCATGTTTATTTACCTATATAATGTTTCTCGTGTTTAAGTTTGCCTAAATAATGTTTCTCATATTTAAGTTTGCTTAAATAATGTTTCTCATGTATATATTTGCCTAAATAATGTTTCCCATGTTTATGCTTGCCTGAATAATGTTTCTCGTGTTTTTCCTCCATAAAAGTCCTATTTCATATTTCTCTCTTTGCGTTTCTAATCATATTCTTTAATAATTAATCTCAATAATGTTTATTTTCATTCATACAGGTCCCATTTTACATTTCTCTGAGTATTATATCATATTTTTAATAATTATCTCAATAATGTTTCTGAAGTTTCAGTTAATTTTTCAATCATAAGTCATATTTTACAGTTCTCACTTACGGTTTTTTAATTACAGTCTTGATAATTAATCGTATCATATCTCCGATGCTGTTACCCTTATCACCATTTACATTGTTATACATAACAGCCGTATTTTGTCTTATTTCACAGCGTACATAATTTCAAGTAGGTTAACAGTGAGAACAAATAAAGGACCTAATTGATTAATCAGAACACAGGTAATATTTCTTTTAGGCAAAACCTCTCACAATAGATAATTAATTTGAATTAGATAGAGTTATAACTAACATTACTGAGTAAATCGTTTAGTCATCTCTCGAAAAAAATCACCGAACTGAAACTAGCCCCTTTTTTTTAATGTTTAATAACTCATACCTAAACCATCTTCATAATCGATAGAAACGTATAATTCTTTATTTATTCCCGACATTCGACAACGCAACCGATGTATTCGAACAAAAGCGACAGAAATTGTCAGAAGAATCTGTTTTACGATAGTTAAATATAATTGACAGAACCCGAATCTCTTTCCTTTCATCTCATAAATACATAACATATTTCCTTTCTTCATATTTTTGTCAAGGGTTTCAAGTATGCAGATATGATAGCCAGAGGGCAGTCAATTACACCGTATACTACGTCTTTCCGATGTAAAATATTCTTGCAATAGGATAGAATTATTCCTTAAGTAAATATATTCATGTTGAAATTATTCACTTGTAATCAGTCATGCGCCTCAAGTACTCAGCAGCTGACATTTTTGACAACTTAAAATTCCACTTTATTTTACACTATCTAAATCCTTTTAGCTATAAGTGGATAATATTATTATAGCTTTCGACTTGAAGTTGTTGCAAAATCACCAGCATAAATAAAAATTACTTGACAGCTTAAAATATAACTTTAAACCCACACGTGTCTCAATAAGTCTTGGAAAACAATTTAACCTAATTTTCATTTTTTATTGAACTGGATCATGGATTGTCACACATTGTTTAAGCTAAAATGTGACAGATTTATTCACTCAAAATTAGGTGATAAAAGTTCGTTCAAACTCAAAAATTGAGCAGCAAATATATATAATCTGCTTCTTTTCCACATATTTTTCTTTTTATGGAAATTATATTTGCTTATGAAATATTCCCGAAAGACTATAATGAAGATTTTATCGAGGACATGAAATGCATACATAAATATTTGTATAGAAAGATAATATACGTACATGGTATATGTTAGTCACAATAATATCCTGAATACATCGGGGAGAGAGAGAGAGAGAGAGAGAGAGAGAGAGAGAGTTCCAATTTTGAACATTCACCCACTTTTTTCTTTTCTTCGAGTCTGGGCTAGATGCAGACACTGGATTGCTTGATCTATGGGGATTAACGAGAGAGAGAGAGAGAGAGAGAGAGAGAGAGAGAGAGAGAGAGAGAGAAAGCATGAAGTAAAATAATAAATGAACAGAAAATCTTTAAAAAAAAAGTTGCAATCAGATAATTTAAACGTGGAAAATTCCAGAGAGAGAGAAAGTAAATAAGATAACCGAAAGATAAATAAAAATTATTGTGCAATTTGAAAATATTTATCTCATCCCAGCTGCTACATTACAACAAGATAGAAAAAACTTATATTCTATCAAACAGAAGGAAATAATATAAACATTAACATGAGATCAGAATGGAAAGTAGAGGTAAAAAAAAAAAATACTAGACACCTTAAGATACGTAAAAATAATTTCCCTTCCAGACGTATATAGCTCCAGTTACCCGTGGCAAAAATAGACTCTCATAATTCAGGACGATGTAAGAGGACATAAAAAGGTTTAGCCTTCTTTCCAGGCGCTAATTTTACACGGAAAATCGAAGCAGAATTTCGGGTTATCAAAGTAAGGACATGTCGCTCTGACTTCAGAATTGTATATAATTGTAACATGCTATAAAAAAATTTGTAGGATATAACATAAATAACTAAAATCAAATGATTTATTACCTTTACTATTTTTCTTTATTGTTCCATCATTTGGTATTGTTGTAATAATCTGTTCAGTCTTTCTGCTTGGATGGAAATGTGCATTCTTTAAAGGGAAGAAAAAGGGTTTTAATTTATTTGAATTAGACCATTACATATATATATATATATATATATATATAAGTGTACGCGACCCGTCAAAAATGACGGCTAAATATTTAGATGAATATACACACACGCGCACACATTCAACCCTTCCCACCCACCTCCTACCTACTCTCGGAGTACCCTTACCCGTGACCGGATATATATATATATATATATATATATATATATAAATACATATATATACAGTATATATGTATTGCTCTAATTCAAATAAATCAAAAACCCTTTTTCTTCCCTTTAAAGAATGCACATTTCCATCCAAGCAGAAAGACTGAACAGATTATTACAACAATACCAAATGATGGAACAATAAAAACAAATATTAAAGGTAATAAATCATTTGATTTTTTTCATCTACACCTTGATCAAACCGGCGATTGCAATTTACTGCAATAACCCGGTTCGAACTATACTTTGTGCCTTGAGCCTTATCTCTATCAATAAGCTTTTACGAAATATAATAAGCAGCATCTATTGCAATGCCTTTCACTTTGTGGGAGTTTGAACACTGTGCTTGCAATTTCGAATAAGTTTATTACTGGTTTAAAAATTTATTTACAATTTTATTTTCGGTTGAAGAATTTAAAACCATGATTCAAAGAACTTCATTGCTGGTTTCCAATGTTCCTATTTCTTACTGTTGTAAATTTGCAATGATTATGTAAATGAAGATATATAGGTGATAGTTTTTTTATGTTAACAATATGAGACATGTGAAAATATACTAAAAAGAGATTCATATACGAAAATATCACATCCAAGAAAAACAAGAAAATCATTGGCACCTAAATTCCCACAAACTTAACACCAGGTTCAGATAATCATAAAAAATATATAGTAACCATTGTAATGTATCCTTCCCTTTGGATATATGATATATGTATCTTATCTCTGGCGACAGGTAATCACAGGCTTCCACACCATCCTTTAACCTTACCAGAATATAAGAAGCAATCTACTTTATGACGACCTACTTTATCAATGTTAACCTATCTTTCAGTTAATTCATACCTTATGGCAGTACGCAGATTCCTTGATGCTCTTTATGATATCACTACCTGTGTGTGTATGCATGTAAGCATAATTAGTTATCGATAATGTTTTGTGATATAATATTCGTTCATACACAATGAAGAAATATAAAGAAATACACAAACACACACACACGCACACACACACACACACACACACATATATATATATATATATATATATATTAGCTACGGTTGACTACCTGCCAGGTAGTACATAATTTGCTGCTTGGTCAATATTTAATTGAACGTACCTAAGACGTACATACACTGTATGCCTCAATCATGCCATAATTTCATTAGAAGTGAAGACTGGGCAGCCCGTTCCAGATGTACGATTCTCATGTAAAATTCATATAAAAACTCAAGAAGACTGGAATAGCATTTCGAGTGATCTTTTGGGCTTGATTTGGTCACAATTTAATAATATTGCTAATCTAGTTGTTCTTTTGAATGAAAATCTAATCAACAAACTTGATAGGCGTATCCCTTTTCATGTGCTAAGGCACCGAGTGAAAGACAAACCGTGGTTTAATGAGGATTGTAAACGTGCTTATTTGGAGAAGCAGGAGGCCTACCATCTTTAAAAGGGTAACAGATCAGATATGACCTGGAATAACAATACTCAGCTTAGAGCTTTTGCTCAGAGAGTTTATGCTTCAACTTAAAATGAATACAATTTAACCATAATAGAAACCCTTTCAGGTACACCCCAGGAACACAAGTGGCGGTCTTACCCTTAAATCTGAACTCTTTAGTGTAGATGTAACAATTCCTCCCATTACTTGAACCAGGTGGCTCTGTCACTCCCTGTACAAAGGAAAAGGAAACCCTTTTTAGGCTGATGTGTTTGAAAGTAAACAGATTAATGAGATACTTGATCTTCCTCATTCCTATTTTCCTAAGACTAAACTAACTAGTTTAGCTTTTCGATATCGTTAAATTAAAGCTCTGTTGATGGACCTTGATGCTTGTGGAGGTGTAGACCCAAATGATATTTTTCATTTATTTCATATAAAGACTGCAGATTTCTTAGCTCCAAAGTTATCTATTATTTTGCGTAAGTTAGCAAGAAGAGGGACCTTTAGCACTTGTTGGAGAACTGGTAATGTCACACCAAAATGTAAATGTGTTTGTGGTAGCTCAAGTCCAACTGATTATCGCCCAATTTCCATAACTTCCATATTATCTAAAGTTTTTGAACGTCCTCCGGCAAAACATCTTAATAGATTTGCTGAAGGTAATCATCTATTCCATAGTTTTCAGTATGGTTTTCATAAAGGCATGCAGCATGTGACGTCCTTCTTACAGTCTCCAATGCTGTACAGAAATCCCTTGATTGTGGTCAGAAAGTTCGTATGATTGGCCTTGATTTTAGTGCTGCCTTTGACCGTGTTAATCCTGAGGCCCTTGTTTGACCGTGTTAATCCTGAGGCCCTTGGGAGTAGGTGGGTCGTTTTCTTAGCATCACTATTGAACTTTTAAGGAATAGATCGCAAAGAGTTGTTGTTGATGGGAACCATAGGGAGTATAGGAATCTGATATCTGGTGTTCCTCACGGTAGTGCTCTTGGCCCATTACTTTTCATACTATATACACATAACATGTGATTTGGGCTAGAAAGCAAGTTCGTTGCATATGCAGATGATGCTACTCTCTGTGCATCAATTCCATCTCCTGAATGTAGATTTGGGGTTGCTGAATCCCTTAATAGAGATCTAGCAAAAAATTGGGTGCATGATGCAAATTATTGGGGTACGAAGTTGAATTCTAACAAAACTCTAAGTATGATTGTATGTAGGTTAAAGACAGTGGCTACTCAACATCCAGATCTCAGCATTGATTATGTTTCTTTAACTCTGTATGACTTGAAATTTTAGGTGGGATTCTCGACAGCCAATTTACTTTTGAGAACCCAAATTAGGTCTGTGTCTTCTTCAATTGCAAAAAATATTGGCTCCGTGATGAAGTCTTTAAAGATTTTCGGTGATCAATCTATACTGATGAAGTGGTTTAATTCTTTTATTCTATCTTGTTTCGAGTACTGTTCTCCTGTCTGGTCTTCATCCGTCATCCTTAACATTCAGATCTTCCTGTTCGTAATATTAGGCATGCAGTTAATTCTAATAGTCAAGCCTTCTCCATCATGAGGCTCAATACTATACAGTATTCTAAAGCTTCATTCCAGCTGTGACCAAGTTGTAGAATGATCTTCCTTATCGGGTAGTTGAATCGATTGAGCTCCAAAAGTTCAAACTTGAAGCAAATGTTTTTATGTTAAACAAGCTGACATGTCTTTTTATAGTTTACATATAAAATATCTGTTTTAATGTTCATACGGTTTTTAAAATATTCTATTTCAATTTTTCATTACTTTTCATATAGTTTATTAATTTCCTTATTTCCTTTCCTCATTGAGCTATTTTTCCCTGTTGGAGCCCTTGGCCTTATAGCATCCTGCTTTTCCAACACACACTATCATATTATATATATATACATATATATATATATATGTATATATATATATATATATATATATATATATATATATATATATATATATATATATGCATTGTATATATAAAAAATTCGTAAAGTTTTAAGTATATCAGAAAGCTATTTCATGTAAACTCCCTCTCTTAACTGTATGAATAAAATTTAAAATGTGAATTACTGACCGAGCAGCCACAGATCAGAGTTCCAAAAACATGAATTAAAGAAAATGAAAAAGTGAGGGATCAAATTTTAGTCACAATAAATACTGATAATAAATGACCAATAATGAAGAATAGTAATTTAACAAAAAAATTAAAAAATAATCAATTAGTATTAATATATTAGGTAATTGAAGGAAAAAGTAAAACAAAATTAACTTAATAATGACCGTTATTCAAAGAAACGACAAACCCCAAGGTTAGGGAACAATAATGTGAATTATTGGCCGAACAACCACAGCTCATAGTTCTAAAAATGTGATTCAAAGAAAATAGAAAAGTATGGGATCAAATTTTAGTCACAATAAATACTGATAATAAATAACCTATAGGAAAGAATAGTAATTTAATTAATATATATATATATATATATATATATATATAAACAATTGATATAAATATAAGTTATTTGAAGGCAGAAGTAAAACAAAACTAACTTTAATAATGACCATTATTCTAAAAACGACAAACACCAAGGTTAGGGAACCATGGTTGCTTGGATACTATCCACACTAAGATGATCCATCTGCAACAAATAGTATAATATATAAATATATATATATATATATATATACATATATATATATATATATATATAATTATATATATATATATATATATACCCAAATGATGTATGTCAATGTATGTCTGGGGTTTGGCCAGTTTCATCACTGTGCGGATTGGTGATGGTGGGAGATTTTCGTCTAATCGCTCACAGCAAACCAACCTAAAGTGGGTGGCCCCGACTAGTACAGCCTTGCTGATCATGGCGATAAGCAGACCGACACAGCAAAGGGAAGGACGTTCATGTTATGCATAAATACATCTTTTCACTTACCGATATATTTAAGTTCTAAAGACTAGATCATTAACTTACTAGGAAGAAAAATAACGTTTTTAAAATCCAGAGTAGCCTAATGTGGTTACTTAAATGTAAAATTTGATCATAAAATTTTTTTTTTTTAACATTCATGAAGTGAAATTTTTAAATCAACATTCTATACAATCTAAAAATGATGTAACGGTATATCAATTAGTAAAACCTGACATTCAAAGCTCTATAAGATCTTTGTTATTGCATTGTTATTTGTACAAATAATTCCTGTTCGACTCCAGGGGTTGTTTTCCTCTATTCTAAAGCTTTAGGAGGAAAATCACATTTGGATTACAGTCCTTTGTTTACCAGAATATACGATGGTTTATTGACGCATTAATAAACTAAATGGTGAGCAAACGCGGATGCACTGACGCACAAATACAAATCTATGTGGTTAATTTGTTTCTTGACGTGAGAGAGAGAGAGAGAGAGAGAGAGAGAGAGAGAGAGAGGCTGACCACGATTGCAACCACGATGAGAATATAGTTTGAAATAATGAATAATAGGTAATACTGATAATAAGGAATAAGAAAGGGGTAATTGATAACGCAGAATAAGAAAGGAATAAGAATATAACGAGTAAACTAGAAAAATAAACATTAAAACCAATTATGACTTAACACTTTTTTTTCCCACTAAGTTCCAAGAACAAATGATGTTTAAGCATATCACACTTAATGTCTAATTACATTTTTTACTTGATTAGTTATAATTTAACTTTCAGGACCCATGCAACCCAAGTTCGTTGTTGGAACCCAATTCCTTATATTATTCCATTTAAGTTCAAATTTACACTTGAACAAAGAGAAGTGTTCTAACCCTACAGGTCCGTATAAATACATGATTTAATACTTATTAATAAAAAAAAACTGTTAGATTACATGATTAAATGTACGAAATAATGTTTTTGCAAATGTAAGTCACTAACTATAAATATCTTTGCAAAAATAACCACAATCTAACAAAATCAAATACAACGAGAACATACCAAAAATAATATCATCATCATCATTCATCATCATCATTCATCATCATTTCAGCCTTCAAAAGTCCTTTGTTGGATGTAGGCCTTCCCCAGGTTCCTCCACAGATTTCTATTGCAAGCTATTCTGTGCCACTGTTGCTTATGTTGGTCTAAGTCATCTCGCCAACGGGTTTTTTGTCTGCCTCGGTTTCTTGTGTATCCTCGGGGTGTCCAGAAGGTTGTTCGTGATGTCCATCGGTTGTCTGTCATCCTGGCAATGTGCCCTTCGGTCCGGAGTCAATTCTTTTCTCTCATACTGTCCCCTCATTTCTTTCATCCCTCTATATTTTCTGTCCAATCCCTTATCAAACCTTACTTCTCGCTATCTCTTCCCCTGCCAACTCGCCATGGGCCAGCGCGGCAGGGTATGGCCCACAATCTCCCCAAATGAGTTACAACCACAGACAAAATTCGGCCGTTCCTGTTGGGTCAGCGGATTTAAATCAAGGCCCAACCACACAGTCTGATTTGGATAGGGACTGTGTGCTGTATAAGCGACTATCCAACTCTAAAACAGTGCTTAACATTGCTACGTACAATGTAAGAACCCTCTCTGAAGAGATACACCTGAGTAACCTGGAAACAGATTATGAACATCAATTGGGATATTATCGGAATCTCCGAGATGAGAAGACCAGGTGAGAAAATCCAAATGCTTAAAAGCGGACACTTGCTTTACAACAGTGGCAAGGAAAGCAAACAAAATGGTGTTGGATTTCTCATAAACAAAAACTTACACAGCAACATTGAGAAGTTCACAGCCACATCAGACAGAGGTGCTAGTGTCACTCTTAGAATTTCAAAGCGGTACAGACTAACTATCATACAGGTATATGCTCCCACATCATTGTCATCCCAAGAGGAACTGGATAACTTTTATGATGACCTATATACCACTCTGAATAACAACAAAGCCCATTACAACATCATAATGGGGGATTTCAATGCTAAAATTGGAAAAGGGAATGAGGATTGCGTTGGCAAATTTGGATATTGGGAGAGAAATGAAAGGGGAGATGACTTGATAAATTTTGCTGTAGCACATAACTTCACGATCATGAACACATTCTTTCAAAAGAGTGAAAACAAGAGATGGACATGGCGAAGCCCAAACCATGAAACACGTAATGAAATAGACTACATACTGGTAGACAAAAATAATATAATATAGATACAATAAAAAAATCTAGTAAGTTAGATTCTTTTTAGTCGTTTTACATCCTGTGGATTTACGTAAAGAAGAATAAAAGTAGTTCTATAAAAACAACAATCGAAGAAAGGACAAAAATATAATGTCTATATAAAGACACCTAACGTCATATTATTAGAAAAGGTCAACAAAAATAGCTTTTATATCCGTGAAATAAGGAGCTTAAGACACTACGTCACTAACGTGTATCGCATGTGGGCGATGATTTATATAAAAATCCTGAGATTGGTTACTTTTATTTTTTTTCTATTTGTAACATGTTCAATTATATATATATATATATATATATACATATATATATATATAAATTTATATATATAATATATATATATATGTGTGTATATACAAATATATATATATATACATACATATATATATATATATATATATATACACACATATATATGTGTGTGTGTGTGCGTGCGTGTGCTATACTGTACATTTACATTTTTCAGAAAGTTATGACAGTTATACAGTGTGTACTGCAAGCCTTTTCCATGCGCCTAACAGAAGATTGTACCCATTTACAGAGGGATAAATTGGTAGGAAGAATACCGTAAGTAAATCATAGACCTAGCAAACGAGTAAGTTACAGTATTAATTTTGGCTTGGTTCACATTGGGAAAGTATATCATCACCATCATCATCCGCCGTTACTAGTCCAATGCAGAACAAAAACCTCAGACATGTCCTTCCACACGCTTGTTTATGGTGTTTCTTTACCAGTCCACACCCGCAAAATTTATTAGTTCCTCAATCCATCATCTTTTCTTTCTTCCCCTGCTTCTTTTGCAATCTCTAGGGACCCATTCTATTATTCCCAATGTCCATCTATTATCTGTCTTTCTCATTATATGTCCTGACCATGTCCATTTCTTTTTCTTACATGTTAGAATATTCTCTACTTTAGTTTGCTCTCGTATCCATGTTGCTCCTTTTCTGTCTCTTCGTGTTAATCCCATCATTAGTCTTTCCATAGCTCTCCGAGTTGTAACTAGCTTAAGTTCCAAGGCTTTGTTAAGACTCCTAGTTGCTGATGCATAAGTTAATACGGGTAGAACCATCTCATTAAAAACTTTTCTTTTTAGAGAAAGTCGCATTTACTTTTCATAATCTCATTTTGTTTACCAAAAGTTCTCCATCCCATGCTTATATTTCTTTTAATTTTGGTCTCGTATCCTGGGGAAACACTGAACGTCCTAAGTACATATATTCATTAATAATCTCTCGAGGTTCGACTATAACTCTTATTTGTTGTCTCTGCATTTTCCTTTAACATTATCTTAGTTTTTTTTTTTTTTTTTTTTTTTCCATTTTCAGTCCTACATCTCTATTTTGTGTATTCAAATCCTCCATCATCTTTTTCCATTCCTTCCATTATCCATTAAACACAACTATGTCATCTGTAAATTTTAGTTGTTAATGTTAATACATATATTTTCCCAATCTATGTATATACATATATATATATATATATATATGCATATATATATATATATATATATAATATATATATATATACATACATACATACATACATACATACATACATACATAAAAATATAAGACTCAAACACAATGGCATTTAATATCATTCTACCTTTGGGAATGTATATCTACTGGAAATTCCTGTATAATAAATGCTCCTGGTTGGGCAAGAGTTCAAACCTATGCCTCTAAGCCAAAAACAAGCCAATCGAGCTATCAAGTATGATGCTGCTGGCATGATTCCACCTATATAGGTTCGAATCCTTGCCCAGCCACAAGCATTCATCGTACATGAATTTCCAGTGGATATACAATTCCAAACGTAGAATTCGATATTAAATGCCATCGTGGTTGACATTTGTATTGATTAAAATCACGAGTGTTTGTGATATATATTCATATATATATATATAATATATATATATACATATATACACACATATCAATAAATAATATGGTATTTGAGACAGTGGTGAGCTTCAGGGTAATGGGATACATGTCGAGGACAAGAATAATAATTCACGATATACCCTCTACAAGGGGAAATGGGGCGCGCGCGCATGCACATAATCCCACAATATATACTTTATATGTATGTATATATATATATATATATATAATATATATATATATATATATATATATATATATATATATATACATATATATATGTATATATATGTTTGTATGTGTGTGAGAGAGAGAGAGAGAGAGAGAGAGAGAGAGAGAGAGAGAGTTCATGGACACATGGCGAGTTGGATATGTCTAAAAATTGTTCCACAATACCATACATACATATGTAGGGCATAATAACTACATAGTTCGGCAAAATTTTCATCCTGTAAAATTCCTCTTACAATGCCATAATATATATATAATATATATATATATATATATATATATATGTATGTATGTGTGAGTAAAATACGATTTTAAAACCCCCCAAAAATTACAAGACATTTCAGCGATAAAAATTATCCCAACAACTTTAAATTGACCTACTAAAATGAATGAATAAATTAATAAATTAATAAACATAAGAAGACAAATAAAACCATCAGTCACTACACGACAAAAATATTTCACGCAACCTTGGCTATTCATAAATTACTTTTGGTGCTTCAGTGATTGTAAAAGTAAAAGCCTCAACATATGAAGAGTAAAATAAGAATGGACTGCAGTTCAGCTTTACCTTTCAACAAACTGGTAAGACTACGCTTGGATTTCCCAAGTAATCATCTCCGTATATATAAAATATTATATGATTTAACTCTCCCCAAACAAAGTCTCAGTAAGTATCCTCATATACAAAATACGATAGACTGTATTTTTATAGGAGTCGAAAATCTCTCTCTCTCTCTCTCTCTCTCTCTCTCTCTCTCTCTCTCTCTCCTCTCTCTCTCTCTCTCTCTCTCTCTCTCTCTCTCTCTCTCTCTCTTTATATATATATATATATATATATATACTGCATTTACACAAAGATGTTTTAAATAGATTTGATTAAATTATTCAGCAGCTCAATGTGAAGATTATTTTTTCAACTATTCTAATATCAAATATTCCTTTTCATAAGTTATTCTATTATTATCACTGATACTGGAAATTACTGTCAATTCTGTTTGCAGGAGTTGTTTTCATTGCAACATTTTGAAAACCGATGGCAGGAGTGTTGTTTCTCATTTACAAATTATTTTAAAAAAACCGATATCACTTCTCAAAAATAACATCTTAGGATCTAATAAACCAGCAAAGAATTGGCGAACCACCACTCAAAGCGTTCACCTTTCTGACTACGTACATACTCTCTCAAAATTATGGGAAAATGTAGGACGTAAACACGTTAACATAATAATTCCTCAGCTTCAAGTTAAAATTCTACACGTGTCTTCAAGCAAAATCTTTTCCCAAGTACATTCTGGAGCGAGGTTCCAGATTAGTACGCGATGCGAGGAGACATTCACCCAATAAAGGCTATCGTTAATCTTTTAAAAGGAGCGACAGAAATCCTCCGTAAGAAATATCTGGCCGTTGCTGGTCATAAATACCAATATGCTGGACGTAAAATACAACTGCACAGTAGATGTAAGACGCCAATAAACAATATGAACTAGTCACTATAGCTGTGCAGATTACATTGGAACGTAGGTATGTAGAAGGCCTTGCCATATACGAGGTCATTGTAGATAAATAGTGTACGCCACCCGTCAAAAATTATGGCTAAATATCTAGATAGATATGCACACACACGTACAGGCAACCACCACTCACAAGGGTAAAACCACTGTTTCTCGAGGGATGGGGAGAGCTGGCCATGACCAAAATGAAAGATAAAGATATATATATATATATATTATATATGTGTGTGTGTGTATTATATATGTGTATATATGTGTATGTGTATATATTATATATATATATATATATATATATGCACATACATATTATACACACACACACACACACACACACATATATATAATATATATATATATACATATATATATATATATATAGCCAGACACTTGCTATCAAACTGGGATCCTTTCACTTTCACGATACGGAATTCTGCCTTCCAACTTGGTTTTCTTTATTCAGTTTAAGAAATATTTCTTTTCATCACCAACGAATGAAAGCAGAGTAAAACTTAACGGTAGCGCGCTGGGTAATCTTGATTTTGAGGTAGTAAATTTACAGAAAAAGTTCATAATTTCACGAGATATTTCGATCACATCTAAAATACGGTCTAAATCTATATTAAATTCGTTGCGAAAACAACCACCAATCAAAGACGTAAAAAGGAAATGCAATTATGCCTCACAGAAGTGGAAAATGTGAAAGTAAGGGAAATGCCATTTGGTTTTAGATTAAACGGAGAATGGGGTACCACAGGGTTCCCTATCCTTGTTCCACTAACCTTTCGAAGTCCCACTACTTCTGAATGGACGTGAGTAGTCGTGAGAATTCATTTATATCAGTTGAGTGCTCATTTAATCTAAAGCCGTGTTCTGTCTTATCATTGGAGTATTCGGCTGTATCACTGTATAACTGAATCATTTCTTTATTTTAATATGGCATTTCTTTATAATAAATTGAATCTATATTTGAGTTTACAAGGCGTCCATTTCTCATTCCAAAATGAAATATAATTTCTGCCTATGAATCTTAATGATACTCCAATAGAGGAAATTATGACAGAGATGAATGAAGATAAATGATCACGAAAGGAGAACAGAATATTTTTATGGAATAAAAAAATATATTGTAGAATGATAATGTAAGAAGAAAAGGTCATTACAACGAAAAGAAAAAAAAAAAACCTTCCTGAAATAACGGCACATCATACACGCATGGCTGAATACATAAAAGTCCAGGAAAGAAGAAGCACAAGGCCAGGTAAAGAAATCATACAATTATGATATGAGATAAGTAAGGATGGGCACCAATGAAGGTACTTAAGGAAGGCTATGATTGAACATCAGCAAATATAATAACAGAGAAATATAGGAACTTTATCAGCAGGAGAAGGGAAAAGGGAAATAGACAAAAGGAAAATTTTATTGGTCGCCTAAAATATAATTAAATAAGTTCTTATCATGGAGTATCTAAAGATTATCGTGGTCTGTGCATTTTTCTACAAATGAAATACGAAAAAAACCAATGTTGATAAAATCTACCCGTAATTACTATTAAAAAAAAATAAAGTAAAAAAAAAAATAATGAATTTTCCATATCTTACAAAATACAAAGATTACCTGTGCTAAAGAGGTGGCCCCACCTCTAGAGGCCTTCGCTTAAAAATCAACTTTCTGCCAATATAAACTAATAAAAATAACGCAGATAATAATAGCAATTATTAGCATTATCATTATCATCTTATCAACAACAACAATACTATTTATTATAATAATTAAAATAGCTAAAAACACAACAACAGCACTATCTGCCTTTTTTTAACCATTTACAAATATATTTGAATGATCTCATAACTAAAAGCAAAAATTATTGTTAC
Organism: Palaemon carinicauda; assembly: GCF_036898095.1. Lineage (NCBI taxonomy): Eukaryota > Metazoa > Arthropoda > Malacostraca > Decapoda > Palaemonidae > Palaemon > Palaemon carinicauda. Next base: position 22,284,510 of record NC_090743.1, read on the forward strand.
CAACAAAATTAAAGTTAAAAGTACATACGGTATTGGCATCCCATCGACTTAAAAAAGATTATTACTGCTTATCAAATATAATAAATGACGAATTTACATTCGCACTACACCGACTTGCCAGCCACATAATAACAGAATTTTCAAAACACAGTTATGCATTAACCTTTAAGGCAGTTCTAGCTCACAAGAATTCACCGGTACAATAACATAATCTTAGAAGGACACCCTGACAATGTATCAAATTACAACGTGAAGTTACCCAAACTGTTATTTCAATTATCTTGATGAAAGTAAAATTACTGGTAAATGTCAGGTTTAATAAGATCGACGATCACATGAAGTATTTGAAAGACAACTGTGTTTGTATGGACATGTTCTGGGTGTAGTTCGGATCGTTCTGATTTCGTATTTCTTAAGAAAAACAGATAGTTGATTTCCTTGGAATTCTGAGTTTTCATAATTAATGAAACGTACAGTTAAACGTCATTCCAACGCCCATGTATATTATATGGAAATCAAACCCAAATGCGCATACACAGAAATTATATCTTTTCAGTCAAAATGACAATCTAATATTTAGGACGTTCTTTTATTTCTCTTTGGCAA
>NC_090743.1:22295115-22317615 GCF_036898095.1 Palaemon carinicauda
AATTATTTCTTTATGCCCTTTCCTAACTATGCTATTCTTCCCTGTTGGAGCCCTTGGGCTTATAGCTTTCTGTTTTTCCTATTAGGGTTGTAGCTTAGCTAGTAGTAGTAGTAGTAGTAGTAGTAGTAGTAGTAGTAATCTATCTGTTCCCTAATTGAGGGTACCTTAGCTTCCAATTCCAAGGAAAAACATAACACATCGGTCAAAACTAAATAGAATTTCTAATATCTAATTCATGGACAGCCCCAAATACAGTGACTTCCATAACATTAGCCACTTTATTCACTTGCAAGGATAGCTCTCCAGCGATACGTCAAACGTCAAAAACACACTGCGCTATCTTTCTATCTTGCATGTACACTAATTTTCTTTTTAACGTCTCTCTTACACTAGCTATCTAATCCATGTTTGGTCTTCTCCTCCTCTCTAATAAGAGATATCAAATATTTCCGAAACATCAAACTATCATAAAATCAATCTGATCCATCCTTTCACCTACAATAACCTTTATACCACCAAACTTCTGCTCAAACTGAATTGATCTAGTGCCTATAGTTCAGCTAACTTTTTTTCAACCTGTTTTCTTTCATTTGCAATTTTAAGTCTATTTTTTTTTTAATCATCAGCGCATAATCCCAACTATTCACTCATATTACCATCAATCATTATACTTACTCTTAATTAGCTATAAAATAAAACACTCGTAATATTCAATTACCCACAATGACAATCTTCTTTATACTTAGTTTCAACTTTCCCCTAGCACAAAGACATTTTATTCTTTCACACGATTCTGCACTTTCTTTTCACTACGCCCAACCAGGTCCAGTACTCTATCGGCAAACATCAACCTTACCTCACTCTCAGTCATGACTCATCAAATAACATATATTTGCATCTACATCTTCCATTCTTCTTTTCTCCGACTTCGCTACACTCCATCTATGAAGTTCCCGAATAGCTTTGGAAAGATGATATGGTCTTGTCTCAAAACCTGCTATTACACCAATCCAGTCACTCTCTTTATATATTCTAATAAATATATTACTTTTTTATAATTTTTATAACATCTTTTAACAACTAACAACAATTCATCTTCTGCACCATACATTCTCAAAATCCTCCATATTCAATTGATATATATATATATATATATATATATATACATGCATACATGTGTGTGTACTTACGCGTAAAAATCACAGGTACACGTGTTACTAAGTGGTGTTTTAGCATATCAATTTATGCATGTATGTAAGCTAATATTTACATAAGAAGGCCTATTTCTAAAGTTGATAACATATGCTAAGTTAGTAACCTGTTAATTGAGACATTGCATGAATGACAGGTAATTCAACAGATGTACTTACCTTTGTCTGAATATTACGTATGTTTGCAATGGGAATACACATATACCCGGAAATATCACCAACTGAAAAAGTATATACCAAAACAAGCTGAGGACATGTATATGTTAGCTATAAGCTGTAAAAAATAGTAACAACTTCAAGATAAAAATGGTTGACATACCTTTGCAAATATTTCCTCCCTAAAAAGATATTTCTATTGTCGACAATCGCTTTTTTTTTTGAGCTTCACTGATTCTAATCAGAAACCTTGACGTGGATGTGATACGGACCCTTAATTCGTTTACAAATGGGGAACCTAATAGCGACGTATATCAGACTCCCCTTTCCCTTGTCGTCGATATAGAGGAAAATGATATTCGGGAAAGGGAGCCTTTTTAGGTGAATGGATTGATAGGATATGTTCTTGATGGTACAAGTCAGGGTTCTGGGCTAAAAAAAAATAAATGAATAATAAATAAATAAATAAATGAAAACATCTGTAATTTGTCTAAAACTGGTTGAGGTCTTTTAAAAAAATATAAGTCTACACTGTTAAAATGTACTGTAAAAAGATGGTAAAAATACTGGAATGAATGTTGCCATGTATTTACGGATATATTAACGTACAGGAGTGATACTTCGGTCACAAAACCGTAAAAGATAATAACGAAGTAGGGTAAAATTACGGTCGCCTGTATTTTACCGAACTACGGCTGAGAACAGTATATTTTTCGGGGACGTTTTTTTTTTTTTTTTTAAACATTGTGCATAAATAATTATTCTTCGTGCGCGTATGGTCGTGGTTGAAGCTCTTTAAAAAAAAACTGAAATTTGTCAAAAACTGACTGAGGTCTGTAAAACTGTAAACCTAAATAAATATTTTTCTTAATCCCCGTACAAACCACAAACGGATAAGGCAGAGTAATAAAAAGGGGGTGGGAATAGAATAAATAATACTGAATTAAAATACGAATGCAATATCTAAACGCAAAGGAAATTGGCAGTCATTTGCACCTTTTAGTCATTCTTGACAGACATCTCACACTATAATAGAAGAAAAAAAAAAACCGGTGGAGGCATAATGCTAACACTCGTGAGTTTACTAACTAAATGAAGTATTTAGTTACCTGCTTGCTAACTTTTCCATTTTGAAATTGATTATATTCTATGGAAGGGGCTTTTTCAATAATACTACTTATATTAATAACAACAACAACAACAACAACAACAACAACAACAACAACAATAATAATAATAATAATTATTATTATTATCATTATTATAATAAAGAAAACATCCAGAATTGACAAGAAAGTTTTATCTGAATCTTGAAAAAAAAAAAATTCTACATAAACATACACACCACCACCAATTACAGCTAATTTATTACCCGACCAACGTGTGAAAATGTTACTCCATGTAGGAGCAACGTCATCCTTGAATCCCCCCAAGATATTTCCTTTACATTTCCCAACATTTTTCCAATCACTACAGACTAGCACGCTAACTCTTTAAAAGGAAAGGTATTTCTGATTCAGCGTCCATATACCAGTCACAACCGATATTAGCTCCATTCTTATGGAGCAAAGAGCAATTTTCATTGACAACAAAGTCATTTCTGAATCAGACAGGAAATAGTCTTTACATTTGCGCAAAAGTACCTGTCTCGAATGATAGGAAAATTTACTGATTTGTAACATGCTACAGGAAATGCCAACAGTCCTCAGGAGGAACGCCACCCATTTTCATTGCTCGCAAGGTCATCATCTCTGAATCAGGCAAGAGATTGCTTCTACCTAAGCGAGAAGCTGTGATATTTGCCAAAAAGAAAGTTGACTGAACGAATGGTAGTCACATACTATAGGAAATACCATTCTTAAGGTAAAACGGCAACGATTTTCGTTTGGATGAAGGTCACCACCTGTGAATCAGAGAGGAGTTTTTCCACGTGAGTGCATTTCACTTTATTTACCTTTACCAATAGGTAAGTTTACTCTTTGATTCAATACAAAAAGAAAAAAAAATCCTTATCATAAACGAGATAACCAGAAAATACGAAAAAAACCTTCAACTTATTTAGATTGCCTCTTTAAATATATATTTTACACTGGAAACTTTACTGCTTGAAGAGAGAAAAAAACATTTAACTTATTTAGATTGCCTCTTCAAATATATATTTTACACTGGAAAATTTACTGCTTGAGAGAGAGAGAGAGAGAGAGAGAGAGAGAGAGAGAGAAAGAATGTGTTACATGTCCATAAAAAAAAATTCTGATAATATTGCTTGTAAGAATGGTTATTGCGCTGGAAAAATGAATAGCACAGTTGGTATAATAGTAATCTCAGACCGGAAATAGTGTGAGGGTGTTTTCCTTCGTGATAGAGATATATTCATATCATTATTATTATCCAAATGAACCTCCATTAGCTCAACTAACGACAGTCCGAGAGAACTGCTGAAGAAATACTTGTGAGCTTCCAGATTCCAGAACAACTCTATTTGGAAACATTTCATTTGATGAAATGTTGAGGTAGACGCCATATTTGCTCTTGTATATTATGTATTTTTGAAATACAAATGCACCAAATGACAATTAATTTTAGAAAGTGTCACAAAATGTTCTTTCCCACCATTATCCCTGGGTAGCGGTTGGCCAGGGCACCAGCCCCCCGTTGAGATACTACCGCTTACCTTACCTTATTGCCTTATTTTTTGTTTGGGTTCCCCCAGGTCCCTCAGTGTGAGGCACCTCGTATATCCACCAGAGAGTTGCTAATGCATCTTCCGGTGTATTTTGCATCTTCCAGTCTTGGATGGTCTGGGATGCATCTTAGGTATTTATCGAGCTTATTCTTAAACACATCTACGCTCACTCCTGATAAGTTTCTTAGATGAGCTGGCAGCACATTAAATAGTCGCTGCATTATCGATGCTGGTGCGTAGTGGATTAATGTCCTGTGCGCCTTCCTTAGTTTTTCTGGTATATTTTTTGGCACTATTAATCTACCTCGGCTTGCTCTTTCTGATATTTTCAGCTCCATGATGTTTTCAGTAATTCCTTCTATTTGCTTCCATGCTTGTATTATCATGTAGCATTCTCTTCTCCTTTCTAAACTGTATAGTTTTAAAATTTGCAGTCTTCCCCAGTAGTCAAGGTCCTTAACTTCTTCTATTCTAGCAGTATAGGACCTTTGTACACTCTCTATTTGTGCAATATCCTTTTGGTAGTGTGGGGTGTGGGTACCATATCACATTGCAGTACTCGAGTGTACTACGTACACTTATGGGATCCTTCTCTCTGCTTACGGTTAACTTTCCCTTTGCTTACACATACACCGAATAGTCTGGCATACTTTCTACAGATTCTCCTCTGTCCTCATACACCTGACCACAATGAGATTACCAAACAATTCTTTTCCAACCAAGAGGTTAATAACCGCATTGTAATTGTTCAGTGGCTAATTTCCTCTTGATAAGGGTAGAAGAGAGTTTAGCTATAGTAAGCAGCTCTACTAGGAGAAGGACACTCCAAAATCAAACCATTGTTCTCTAGTTTTGGTAGTGCCATAGCCTCTGTATCATGGTCTTCCGCTGTCTTGGGTTAGAGTTCTCTTGCTTGAGGGCACACTCGGGCACACTATTCTACATAATTTCTCTTCCTTTAGTTTTGTTAAAAGTTTTTATAGTTTATATAGGAAATATTTATTTTAATGTTGTTACTGCTCTTAAAATATTTTATTTTTCCTTATTTCCTTTCCTCAATAGCTATCTTCCCTGTTGGTGCCCCTGGGCTTTTAGTATTTTGCTTTTCCAACTAAGGTTGCAGCTCAGCAAATAATAATAATAATAATAATAATAATAATAATAACACACTAAGGGGTCGGTTGCCTGATGCGGCCTCTCCAATGCCTTCCATTAAAGCAGTGGTCGCCAACCGGTAGTCCGTGAAAAAACATTTTGGTGGTCGGCAGAAAAATTGGGATATTATTTCCATTTTCGTTTTCTTAATCCTACTCAGAAAACCCTGATACAAATTGCACAGAAGACAGAGAACCCAGTGTTGCAAATTTAGCATTTTAGGCATATTTAACATTTAAAAATTTTAATCCAGCATTTACCAGAAAAGAACAGAATTAATTAACTAACAGTAATATTAATTATAATAAATTCAACATTATAAATGAATTTTTCCTGATTTAGTGTAGGCCTAAATAAAACGGGACATGCTCTATGTTTCATAACCGTGTCGAACACAGTTACCTACCTTCCTTGCTTCAGCAGGAGCCAGGCAACAGTTATATGTGAAACTTATCAAACATGGTGGGTAACTGTTGCTCAAATTACCAATTCTTCCTTTATGTTTCGGTTTTCAGATTCAAATAAAATAGAATATACAGTAATAGACCCATAATTATTAAGGAAAACCAAGCAAACATTTTGTATTTCTTTAGTAAAACCAAAGGTAAAATAACTATTGATAATATTTATACTTCACTTGACCGTGACCTGATCAATGAATTCGAGCATCCACAGTCCTCGTTAAGCACCATTAGAAAGAGCATTCGAACTGGAGTTGAAAAGAAATGATGAAATTTGGACTTATTCAAGATCCTGTTATTGTGTGTTCTGAAAGTCACTTGCAATCAAAACACTCAGACTTAGCTAATGAAACCGCATGTTTTCAAAGAATGCATTAAAATATACTAAACAAAGTAGGTGCTTGAAAAGAAATGATGAAATTTGGATTTATTCAAGATCCTGTTATTGTGTGTTCTGAAAGTCATTTGCAATCAAAACACTCAGACTTAGCCAATGAAACCGCATATTTTCAAAGAATGCATTAAAATATACAAAACAAAGTAGGTGCTTTAAAAAAAATGGTTGCTGAAGACATTCTTATTAAAACCTTCTTGTCTGATAGCACTTCATTCAACAGCACTTGCAGTCATCAACATAATTTTTGGGTTGTTGTACCACAAAGGCAATATGCGGATGATAGATCCGTTTCTAGCAAATATTAAAAATGGCATTAAACATTTAAGCGTAAATTAAAAAGAAAGCCTCATCGATCTATTATAGTCTCAAAAATCTAAATTCCAAGTCATCCTTATCAAGATCTCATTTTTGGCTCTCCATAAAATGTGAAAACTCTTCACTCAGTGAAAGGCACGGAATTTTTTATCAAATTTTTAACAACATATTTGTTTGAAAAGATATTTGTATCTGCCACAGCAATTAAGACTCGCTACCGATCTCGGAATGACATAAAATTTTGCAGTAACGTAATTGGAGCTTACTTCAAATATGCACCAGTAAATATCCCACTAAAAATGTGTAATGCTTAAATAAACTTGAAATTTTAATGGTTTTTGTAACAATTAAACTTAAACTTTATATAAAATACTTGCATTTAATGTTAATACAACAAAAATTTTGGTGGGAAGACTGGCCATGATCCAAGGACAATTTACATAGATTTGGGAGTGATTGGGTTGAAAGGTCATGGTGAAAGTCTCGAAAAGGTATAAAAAATTTTTTTACTACATCGTGGTCAACTTTTATTCGATTTTCGTAAAACTAGTGCCAAAATGTTCATAATTCAATTGCTTATCTTGTAATATACATGGTATAGAAATGCCATTACCCTTGTTTGTGTATTTATTCGTTTGTATGCCTGTCTGTGTGTTTGTGATTCGTTTTTAACTGAATCTCATGAAATTTGGTGTGATGATTGGCCATGATCCAAAGACAATTCGAATACATTTAGGGAGTGATTGGGTTAAAAGACAATGCAAAGGTAACGAAAATGTAAAAAAAACTCTTTTTCCCATATCGTGGTCAATTTTTTTCTGATTTGCATAAAACTAGTGCCAAATGTGCACAATTCAATTGTCTATCTTGTGATTATTTTGGGATCAAATACCCACATCATCATTTTTTTTTTCATGATAAAAGTGGCGGTTGTGAAAGTATGCGTTCTACCGAGTGCCCGTTTTAGATATATAAATGTATTTACATTTTTTTTTTTAATTCATGTTAGTGGTACGCCCAATTTAGAATTATGCATTCAGTGGTCCAAGAGGTTTGGAAGGTTGGCGACCGCTGCATTAAAGTATCCTATTCTCTCCATATCATCCTTCACCTTATCTCGCTATCTAATTCTTTGCTTCCCTCTAAAGGTCACAAAATCCCAAGCCTTTCCACCATCTGAAAGGGGTTTATTAATATGCATATATTAAGGATGTCTTTTTTTTACTTACTGTGTCAGAGTTTGGGCTTGTAATTTGGAGGAGCAACTTCTTTTTTATGACAGTTTCTATTTAGAACATGGTAAGCGTAACATGAAATGATAGTGCAGAAAGCTGGACAATTCCCCCTTCACTGTAAATTTATGCAAGGTGATTACTTCAGCACCAATTTCAACTGAAATCATTCAAACAGAAAGACATTAATCTATGTAATTTGGGCCATATGACCAGTGGCTGGGGCCGGAGGGTCATTCTGCGTGGAGGTTAAACTAGGGAAAATCTCGCAGTTGCATTTCAAAATAAAAGGTGTAAAAGGTTGGACAGTAAGATGGAGGCGGGACAGGGGTAAAGTGGTATACAAATAATAAGTGGGTGTAATTGTTGAGATCCTTTATAAATGCCTACAATAAATCATGTAAAATGAACTGAAGGCAATATCATTCTATGAGGGCGAAGGAGTTTTGTGGCAAGGTAACTTACATAAAACCTGATGACAAGATAAATGGAGAAACAGACAAACAGAGGCATAAAGTATAATCTACTTCTACGCACATGTAAGTGTACTAAGTCAGACTGAAATCCATTTTTACCTTGCAAAATACGTCCCTGTGACAAATGAAACATGACATGAACTCTGAAGGACAAATATATGGAAAATATCCGCTTACGTTTACAGTTGCAACAACATAAGGCTGACAGAAAATCGCCTATCAAGCAGATCTATGCAAGGCCTTGTACCTTTGTAACGAGAGAAATCCCTTCGACTATGGTAAAGGAATTACGATGACAAAGTATGTTTGACATTCACTAATACACAGAGACAAATATGATGGTCTAATTTTGCATTATGTTTGATTAAATCCCTTCCACTTGTGAAGATGAGGTAGGTCTGACATACAAACTGCTAGAAACTAAAATGGATAAGCAGGACCAATTAGCAGGAAAAAACTCTCATGTACATCTATGTATGAAGATCAAACATTATATCAAGTTTGGCTTCCAATCCGTGGGTAGAGAGTTCAAGCCCGTCCTTGTGGGGTATCCTATTAGTCTACCTGCCAATTCATCAGCCCCCATTCCCTGTCACCCTTTGGTCATAGCTTGTATGGAGAGAGGGCCTGGGAGCTGATCATATTAATACATAGTCAGTCTCTAGGATATCGTCCTGAGCTTTACCTCTGCTGCTCGAGAGTGAACTTTAAGCCCCTACTAAACTGGGATGAGTTAAAATAATAGGGCGGGTGTGTCGGATATATCAATACATGTATAACTTTGATTCACACATATCTATCAATGATGGTTTATCTTTGTACCAAGATAGATTAAGATTTCCTCAACCATGCAAGAGGATTATCAAGACTAAGCAAAGCTTACAGCCAACTGACTAACAGACGAATAATATTCAAACAAATATATGTATAGTTATCTATTTCAGTGCAATGTTAGAGTGAAATACGGATGTAGCAATGACATGGTAAGTGTGTCACTCTCGTTGATAGACAGTCACTTCCCCTTCGGCTTACTTGGAGAATGTAGAAACAACTCAGATAATTTTGACTTTACTGATAATGAGACGTTAAGATGTATAGCCTACATACTTGTATTTAAATAGCGCTCTATCCATATCTGTAAGCGATGTTCTACCTTCATACATAATTTTGAGATTCATTCAACCATGAAAGAGTTGTAATGTCAAGGTGAGCATGACTGATGCACTAATAGACGGACCTTTTCCATTTATGCATTCCTATGAATTACGTTCTACAGTTGTACAAAGTTCAATTTAAATCGATCTAACCCTTAAGGAGTAGCAATGACAAGGCAAATAAGAGACACGTTGACGGGAAAATGGAAAGAATGACCGATAATATCCACACATTCTTATCAATAAATCTTTCGCCCCGTTTTACCAGAATCCCTTTAACCATGGAAGAAGTTGTGATGACAAGGTAAGCGTGACAGACACACTGACGAACAGACAAACAGAACAATTCCTAAAGGATCCAGGCGTTTTTCAGTAGGGGACTAAGAAACAGAAGGAACATTAAAAGTGAGGATGAATCCAAAATTAACTTCAGTAGATGTGATTTTGTAAAATTATACAAAATAAAAGCTAAAATATCTTAAATTAAAAGTAGGCCCCATGACGCTACATGGTACTGAGAATTAGTCTGAAAATATTTCGATTTCGTTCTAGAGATTTCTTAAGAGTTACTGATGTGATATGCCTTACAGGTATACCACAAATAAAATAAACTTTTAGAAAGAAAATTATGTTTGATTCAATCATAAAGGTTTTTTACCTTTTTGCACTTAATTTAAGTAATCAACGAAATAGACAACTAATTCGCTTACCTAACCAAACTTGAATGGTAAAAGAATAGACAACCTCTATAAAAAAGGAAGACTATCTAATCATGGACAACTGTTACAAGAAGAATCCTAAGCCTGGAGGTAAAGGGAAATGAAACTGATATGAAGGAAAAAAGGCCGTGAGGAAAAAGAAAAAAGAAGAAAACCTGAAAAAAGACAAAACTTCTTATTCACGGTTCTTGGAATTTTAATCATATTGCAAACCATATTTCCATTACCAATCAAACTCAATGGCATGTGTCATAACTTGAGAGAGAGAGAGAGAGAGAGAGAGAGAGAGAGAGAGAGAGAGACATATACGTGGACTGAATATTCTCTCTCTCTTCCCTCAAACAATTTCTTAATTGATTTATCAATAAATGCAATTAGTATCCAGAAAAAATACACAAACCAACAACAAAAAGATGAGAGAGAGAGAGAGAGAGAGAGAGAGAGAGAGAGAGAGAGAGAGAGAGGTATAATTATCTCAGTTTTTACGCCACACTGCTGTTTCTTTGTCTCTTGATCCCACGTTTTCCGGTTATCGCTGTTTTTCCGTGCACTTAATGTGCTCTTGCGAAATTAAATGATTAAAGCTAACGGTGAGTTCGACGTGCGTCTAATTACTCCCTGCATGGTTTTCCTCTTTTCTCGTCTATGAAGCTGCCCAAAGGCAACTATTCCAAATTTCCACATTGGATTATGGCTTGATTAATTAACTTGAGTTTCGTTGACTACTTGCAATTAATTGACTCGCAAAAAAAAAAAAAAAAAAAAAAAAACCCTCTTTCAACAAGCTTTAACGGTCTGGTGTGATCGGCAATGGACCAAATGGAAGTCAGAAATACCTAGGTCCGTTAATCAGAAAATTATAGTCAAACGAAATAGAATCTATAAAATCTCTATGATTCTTGCTCATTAAATGTATCAATATTATCTCCAGAATCCAACCGTAATACACTAGCATATATATTTGCTCTCTTTAAAAATTTCCTTACGTTTTCTTTATATTGAATGTCAAATTTAAATTTAATGTTCTCTTAAAAATTTCTTTACGTTCTCCTTACGTTGCATGACAAATTCACGACTAATTTTTTCTTTAAAACTCCTTTACATTCTCTTTATATTGTATGTCAATTTAAATTTTTTTGTTTTTTTGAAAATTTCTTCACGTCTTTTTCTATTACATATCAAATTTCAAAACGTCTTATGAGAGCTATGGAGTTCATACTGTTAACGACAATACTAATTTTCGTTCTCTTTCTCTTTATCCTTGTTCCTATTAAGCGATACAAAATAGTCGGTTTGGTATCTTGACAATAGGAACACTTGGTAAAGGCTTGAAATATATATTCTTAATAATTTCTTTAATAAATCAATAACAACTTTTAGCTGAAATCTAAAGTCATAGGTAAAATGCATAATCTCCCTATCTTTCCTCAAACTATTTCTCAATTGGTTTACCAATAAATTCAATAGTCAATTAGAAAAAAAAAAATTCCGATTCACATACAAGTACGTATTCCCATACAAAAAAAAAAACTTTACAATTAAGTGAATATAATTAAGTACACATATATGGCTGTAACCAAGGCCTGTAATATAACAAACAAAGAAAAATACTCTGCATCTGTTGAATACAAAAATTAAGGGTTAATTGATCTCTTTTAATTTAAAATGCTAATTCCATGTGTGTAGCATTATGGACTGACGACTAGATTACTACACCCCGCTTATTTAATGCGTAATGGTTTATTTCACTTCAGGGATAACTAAGTGAATTAGATGCCATTAGTTGCAAAATAAATGTATTAATGCCTGGCAGTCAAAATAAAAGCGCTAGATACTTTAAATAATGTTCAGTAATTTCGGATTAAATATAAGGGATTTTTATAAGTTTTATTGGGAACTACATAGGGATTTTTTTTTTCTAATTCCAAATACGAACACCATCTAAGCAATGATACAGGGACTGTTATATGACACAATAACTGACATCTACTTAAAATTTTAAAAATCTGTAAAAATAGGAAGGCACAAACAGAAATGATTCAGTTGTCAGGACGCTAGAGAGCTTTCAATCAATCAGAATAAGGTCTCTCTCTCTCTCTCTCTCTCTCTCTCTCTCTCTCTCTCTCATGTCACAATAAATTTTTTTGTTTTTTAAGTTTTGCAGATCACAAAATTGAGGATTTGTCAGAATTATTAAAAAAAAAAAAAAAAAAAAAACTTGAAAATTGTGTGAATAAACTTGCAAACCCTGAAAATTTGTATATAGAAAAACATGAAGCATCGTTCTAGAAATGTAAAAATGACAAATATGAAAGGGAAAACAAGAGAACCCCATTTGTTCCCATTGTGATTTATTTTTTTTCATTGTTTTATGATCATAATTTAAAAAAATCTATCAATATACTCAAACTTTTATATAAGTAAAAAACAAACTCCTTGTGAGTATGTGTTTGTGTACGTCATTTCCATAAATGCTAAATAATGACCTTTATAGAAAAAGCAAGTTAATGTCATTCAGCTCACCCATATAAATCTGTGTGTGTGTGTGTAAATTCTATCCATAAACGCTAAATAACGTCCTTTATAGAAAAAATAAAATAATAGCATTCAGCACACTAATATAAATCTCTCTCTCTCTCTCTCTCTCTCTCTCTCTCTCTCTCATATATATATATATATAATATATATATATATATATATATATATGTACGACCTTTCCATAAATACTGAATAATGTCCTTCATAGAAAAGGCACATTAATAGCATTCAGCACACCCATCTCTCTCTCTCTCTCTCTCTCTGTGTACGACCTTCCCATAAATACTGAATAATGTCCTTTACAGAAAAGGCAAATTAATGTCACACAACGCACCATAAAATCTCTCTCTCTCTCTCTCTCTCTCTCTCTCTCTCTCTCTCTGTGTGTGTGTGTGTGTGTGTGTACGACCTTTCCGTAAATACTGAAAAATGTCCTTACAGAAAAGGCAAATTAATGTCACACAACGCACCATAAAATCTCTCTCTCTCTCTCTCTCTCTCTCTCTCTCTCCCTACAAACCAATAAACAAACAAACGACCGTAGACAACACCGGCGAGAAAGAGGGGAGGACAGTTTCTAAGTCCTTTCCATCCTCTTTCAAAAGAGAACCGCCTATAACTCTCGAGACACTGAACCCTTTAATCAAAGCGACGAGGTTTTTCAATCAAGAGACAAGTGCCTCTGGCTATTTTCAGCCTCTAGAAAAGAACCAGACTTCTTCGAAATCTATAAAAAATAATGGAATTGTAACGATACTTCATCATTTATTTAAATTTATACATACAGTATGAATTATAGAACTATAAAAGTTGTTACTCTTTAAATCTATGTGCGTATACACAAGCTATCAGAAGCTTTTTGAAAAGGAAATGTTCTATTTCGCAATGTATATGAATGGTCATGAGTATGAAATCATAATGTTGAAAAAAAATATATTTTTGGAATAAATGTGGCTGAAATGTTAAATTTCTAAATTAACAATTTTGAGATTTTGTTAGATAATTAATTAATAAGAAACGTGGAACACAGAAGCTTATAGCATATTTTTTTAGAATTTAGTAAAGGAAGTGATTTTTAAACCTATGTGAATTGTATGATGAACATTAAAATAAAACAAAATCTTTTTACCTGTTAGAAGACAGAAATAACGAAATTTTGCATTTTCTGGTATTAATAGACATTCTTGAAATTATTACGATATCTGAAAAACAATTTCTAGAACTTCTGGTAATTTTCAGCTTTTACAAAATACAGTTTTACCATGATGATAAATCATCATTGCAAATGGAAAAATAAAACCTTTTGGTCATTTTTTAAAATTTTTTTTTTTTCATCTAAACGAAGAGTCAGTCAAGTATAAAAATATTACGAAAATTGAAAATGTAAAATTGTTCACTGGTTATGAAACTGCTTCGAAATCAGAAAAATCTTAAGATTCTTATCTAACTGTTATCATGAAAAATAGAATTCTGAACTTCAGGTACTTTAGTCTATTATTGAGGATATGTCAAGATCTATTCAACAAATGATATTCCTTTTTCGGATGAGTTTTCTATTTGAAATCACGGGCAATTTAAAAAAAATTTCTATAAAATACACAATTTAAAAATCCTATTAAAAACAATAAACAATATTTTCAAAGTCTAAATAGAAACAAAAAATATATTTCTAATTTTTTTTAAGAAAAATAAAAAATGAAAAATATTTAAAAAAAACATAAACACGACAATTTAGAAATCTTTTTAGAAAAAAAAGGTAACAATCAACACGAATATTCATTTAAAAATTGAATTTGACAAACTAGGGAGAGAAAACTCAAAAAGGAACCGCATAGGGGAAATTGGACCTCGAACGAAAAGAGATATCAGTTTTCGGAAATGGTCTGTTTCGAACTGACTGTCCTCCCATAGTAAATACAATCTTGGCATTTCAGTTGGTGGGCACTAAATTGAATCCTGATATGGATCATTGACTCTCTCTCTCTCTCTCTCTCTCTCTCTCTCTCTCTCTCTCGGGAGATTTTATTCGGAAATTAATATTTCATACCTATGTATCACGGAAATGATTCTATTAGAAAATAGATTTAATTTGGATATGGAAACATTCTGAAACTGAAATTTCTTTCTTTCATGAAATGATTCATTCTGGAAACAAGCTCTCTCTCTCTCTCTCTCTCTCTCTCTCTCTCTCTCTCTCTCTCATGACTATATATATATATATATATATATCTGATGTGTTTGAGTATTTTCTGAAAATCGAGAAATGAAAGTTATTCCTTGTAATAATCTTTCCAGAGAGAGAGAGAGAGAGAGAGAGAGAGAGAGAGAGAGAGAGAGAGAGTTGGTAATGTTCAATTAGTGTTACCAGATGTGGAGCTTTAATCGATTCCTCTAGCTTTGAATATGAAATTTCTAAATAGTTTACTACACTATGCAAACAATTTATACTACAGGCGTTTCAAATACACCAAACAATAAAAATAATTCTCTTGTAAAAAAAAAGTTAAAAATATTCGTAAGTCAAAGAAATTATTTTATGAAAAGTAATTTACTTTCTCTCTATCTTTTATTCCTGCATAAGTGTCATTCCTTCCTCTCACTACACTGACCAACTATCTTTATTCCATTACACCCATCAAACTCAAACGCAAAGAAGGAATTTCATCAAAATGCAAAAAATGCAATTCTTATCTAACTGACGAGTTCCCCTGTTCCCTGTTCAGTTAAAGAGATATATTTTAATCACACCTGACTTAGGTGTAGAGCATGTCAATTTTCAGATGACAGGGGGATTCCTCTTTTTTTTTTTTTTTTAGCTAACGAGGGATAACGCTTCATAACTGACGAGAGAATGTCTTTTTTAGTTGAAAAGATGTCTTCTTTCATTGGCGACTGGTGAATGGATCTCCTTAATATAATATAGCACACGTATGGATGTGTGTTTACATATACATTATATATAAATATATAAATCTATATATATATATATATATATATATATAAATATATGAATAAATAAATAAATAAATAAATATATATATATAAATATCTGAATAAATAAATAAATAAATAATATATATATATATATATATATATATATAAATATATGAATAAATAAATAAATAAATAAATAATATATATATATATATATATATATATATATATTAATTTCCAGTCACGCTCAGCTCTCTTTGTCCCTAGATTAGAAGGTAGGGGGAACTATCATACTCTGGTTAGATAGGGGACGTGTACGTGTGTACATATCTGAACATTTAACGGTCATTTTTGATTGGTTTAGTGAACTAATATCTTAAAGTTGACGAAACATGAAAAATGTACATTTTTAGCTAACACTTGAAAAATTCTTTTTTTTTAATAACGATTAGATGTCACATTTTTCAAGGAATAATATCACATTTTTAAGGAAGGATGTCATCTATTGCAAGAAATGATATCTTCTCCTTGATAACGATTTGTCTCTTTATAATTGAAGATTACGAAGGATTTCTACACATTTAAAGATGAAATATCTTGCTTCAGCTGATGATATTTTCTCTTGAAAATTAACAACATGACTTCCCATCTAAAGAAGAAACATCAATATACATAAAGTTCTCTTAACTCGTGCGATGTTCTTTCATCTTCCTTATTCAATTTAACCTTTCCATCAAAGCGTCTCCAACCAAACGAAGCAATACTCTCGAATTTGTTTCCAATTTAATCAAAGTTGAACCTTTCAGATTTCCTCTGATGGCTGGTGAAGAAAAGCAAATGGGATACATGACTCTATTTACTTGGCCGTCTCACTTGTCAAAATGTTTAATAGCCATAAAATCTACAAGCGGAGAGAGAGAGAGAGAGAGAGAGAGAGAGAGAGAGAGAGAGAGAGTCTGGTGGCAGCCATGCTGTATCATGGCATCCATTCACTCCGTCTTCTTCCTCCTCTATCATATGATTGACGTCACCCAAGCGACTTGGGCATCATCATCGTCATCATCCCGTGAGCGTTAAATGGCAGAAATTTCCACTTCGTTGATCGTAAAGGGCGCGAAGGTTGTTACCGTCCACAACCAAGCGAGGAAATTCTTGGATAAATATGTTTACCAGTCCAGGAGACTTTAAAATTACCTCGGGAGTCAAGGAGGGGAGAAATGGACTTTGCCTCTCTCTGTATCCGGGTGAGAAAATAGTTTTTGAATTATTTACTGGACTTGTCCTGTTTGGTTCGGAAGACATC
The DNA here is from genome assembly GCF_036898095.1 of Palaemon carinicauda. Lineage (NCBI taxonomy): Eukaryota > Metazoa > Arthropoda > Malacostraca > Decapoda > Palaemonidae > Palaemon > Palaemon carinicauda. Next base: position 22,311,853 of record NC_090743.1, read on the forward strand.
AAGGAGATTATACTTCAACTGGCATCGTTTGGACTGTTTATTTTTTCTTTACTTGAAAAAGAAGATTATATTTACACAGACTCGTCTTAAAATTGCATTTTTCACTCTTCATTCTGGCTTATCTTAACACGATGCTTTTTTCTCTGGAAAATTATATAAAGGAGACCATATCAACTGTTTCTCACAGCACATTTCTATACTTATAGGTTGTATCAAAGAGAACAAATTAACTTCTATTCGCACAATTCTTTTTTAAGTAACTGAGAATTGAATTCAAACAGGTTTCTCTAAAGATATTTTTAATTTTTACTATATAAAAATTATAATAGCATTGTCTCCTCTTCTTTTTTATTCGATAAAATTAGCAAATATATATTTACTTAGCCTTCTCAACGTGCAATTATTTTTTCACGTATGATGAGCATAATCTTGAAGAGCAATTTTAAATACATCAATATAAAAGTCCATATTGATAATAACTTAGAGAAAAATAGAATTTCAAAAACATTCCAAAGATTCGCTGTTCCACAATGTTTTAGTGATATTTAGTTGGCATATGGTGCATTGAATTTATAACTGGCGGTCCCCTTGTCATCGTTTATTTAGAGACGACCATTCCTCTGATAAAAAAAACGACGGAATAAAAAAAAAATTTGAATATCCAAATGGTGAAGCAACGTTGTCTTAACTTGAAATGCGAGTTAACATGATGTTCATTTGCCTAAAAAAAAAAAAAAAAGACTATAAAAGAATTAGAAAAAGTTCTTCCTTCAAGCTCAAATCTCTCTCTCTCTCTCTCTCTCTCTCTCTCTCTCTCTCTCTCTGTCCAGATGCAAAAAATATACGCATCCTCAGGCGGGTACGGTGTGTTTATCAATTTCTTAGTTTAGGAAATTATTCACGAGAAAATATTCTCTTTTACACAAGCATTTTCTTGACAAGCATGAAGACATCCATTAGGATAAGATGGCAAATCCCCCGTGTCGTGACTGTTCAACAACTTTTTTTAAAAGATAAAATAAAATATCAATACAAAAACAACAACAACATGAGATGCTCATGGAATGGCAGGAGGTATACTCTACTCCACCTTCCCCAGACCAACTGCCCTCCAATAGGCATTTCAACTAATGAAATATTGGAAACTCCATTATGGGTTTTGCTATAATTGGTAACTCCTACAAAATATGTTTTTGTGACATTGATAGTAATTTCAAGCGTAAAATACATGGTCTAGGTCAAGCCCCTGGAGTCATCTGATAAGGATTGATTTTTGAAGCAATTCTGAAATATGAAATCTATATGTTTCTAAACATATCAATTATGGTCTATTTTAATGCTGTCTATAGACATATAATATATATATATATATATATATATATATATATATATATATATATATATATATATATATCTATATCTATATATATAAATATATATATAGATATATATATATATTATATATATATATATATATATATATATATACATATACACAAGGGCAAGAGTTTAAACGAGTTGCCATGATAAGGTGGACGTGGCAAACACTGACCAGGATAGATTGGCAAGTCTGATGGTCTCCCTTAATGCACCTGTGCGTATAATGAAACTCCTTCAATCGTGTAGCAGAAGTTACTGTGACCGGTAAGAGTGACACACAATCGGACAAAGTGTGTTCTTTCCCATATACTGTAGTCCAAATGGTACATTTAAGGCAGACAATATTCAGGCTTCAAATACGGCTATGCTAAAAGTAAAGCATAAACACATACACACGAGAGAGAGAGAGAGAGAGAGAGAGAGAGAGAGAGAGAGAGAGACTTTATTCTTAATTGAATTTCCATACTATCAGAAGCGAATTCTGAGAAATCCACAGTTCTTCATTAAAAAAAAAAATAAATAATAATAAAAAAAACCCTAAATAGTGGTACGTGTGAACACGAGAAGCATTACAATTCCCCCCTTGGCCACTTGGCATGCAAAGCCATAAAACCATCATACCTATTTTTCATGCTGCAATTTCAAAGCATAGAAAAAAACATTACATTTTCCTTGCTGGCATTTCATCGGGGGCAAAAGGGGCCACGTCCCTAGGGTGTTGCCAAACCCATAAATATACGACTGCATCAAAGCAAATTTAATTCAAAAGTTGCTATATAAGCATCATTTCATTTTACAGCTCAATTTCTTATCAGCCAATCTAAATTAAGAGTTAGAATCGCCTATTATGTATGTCTGTAAATAAGCATTAAAGAATTATTAAATGAAATGTCATCAATTCTCACTTAATTAGGGATTAATTTATTATATCACTGAACTTATTATTATTATTATTATTATTATTATTATTATTATTATTATTATTACCGTAGTTTGAAAAGCGGGATGCTATAAGTCCAAGGCCTCCAACAAGGATAAATAGCCTGTGAGGAGAGGAAATAAGGAAATAAATAAACTACAAGAGAAGTCATGAACAATCAAAATAAAATATTTTAAGAACAGCACCCTCAATCAAGAGAACTCTAACCCATGACAGTGGAAGACCATGGTACAGAGGGTATGATGCCACCCCAGACTAAAGTAAAGTGGTTTTATTTTGGAGTGTCCTTCTCCTAGAGGAGCTGCTTACCATAGCTAAAGAGTAATTTCTTCCTTTACCAAGAGGCAAGTAGTCACTGAACAATTACACTGCAGTAGCTAACCCCTTGAACGAAGGGGATTTGTTTGCTAACTCACTGGTCAGGTGTATGAGGACAGAGGAGAATGTGGAAAAAATAGGCCAGACTATTCGGTGGATGTGTAGTACTGTCCTCCAGTCACAGAACCAAGTTACTCTCTAGCGATGGTATTTTGGCGGGTGGCTGGTGCCCTGGTCAACCTACTACGTAAAAACAAGCTTTTTTTTACGCTTAATTTGTCGGCCTATTTGCTAATTAAAATAACTTTACCAAATAACCAAGATTTCTATGAATTACTGATGGAAGTTCTACTTGGATCAAAAGTCAATCTCCCTTTTTTTGCGGTTATCGGACAATCGTACGGGTTCAAATATCAAAGAATTTTCCTAATTATTCGAACTCCATAAGACAGACGACAAAAAGCTACAACTAAGCCAGCTACGTCTCTCCATTGACGTTTGGCCACCTTATAAGTCACACAATGTTAAGTATTTTCAAAAATCGCCAAAGCAGCTGCAAAGACATATCCATCTGCTGCATGGCATCTGTAATAATCTGAAATTAAATCCATGAACCCCCTCTCTCTCTCTCTCTCTCTCTCTCTCTCTCTCTCTCTCTCTCTCTCTCTCTCAAAATAGCCCAACGTTGGGTATTCTTCAGATGTGGTACTCCCACTTCCACCATCCGTGTGCATTTATATAACTCATCAGGCCAATCCTAGACTTTGCTGTGTACCTAAGTATACAAAGTTATGTAGCAAAAGGGCCTTCAGAGGAATACAATTTTGAGAGAGAGAGAGAGAGAGAGAGAGAGAGAGAGAGAGAGAGAGAGAGAGAGAGAGAGAGAGAGAGGAGATGCAAAACTAGTACACAAGGTACTAAAACAAAGAACCTCGAGTTTTGTCGAACGAAATAAAAAAGAAACAACGTTAAAAACCGAAAATAACTTGATTAGACAACCAGAGAAAAATAGCTCAGTATTTTCGTGCTTACAAATTAGCAAAAGGGAATGCTCAGGAGACGAAATATTGAATTACACGAACACAATATATGTGAGAGAGAGAGAGAGAGAGAGAGAGAGAGAGAGAGAGAGAGAGGGGGCAATAAAACGGAAATGCTTCTAAAAAGAGAGACAAATGAAGTCACGTTTCAGGAAACTTCAGATGGGGGGAAAAGGGAGATGGCGAGGAAGGACTATTCACAGGGATGAAAGTGGAACAGGGGAGGAAAAGTAATGCAGGAAATGGTGGGCCGATCGAGGTGAAGTTGATATGATGAGTTCGGAAGGCCAGGTAAATAGGAAACGGTAAGGGCAAAGGGAAGGACTGATAAAAGTAAGCTAAGGGAAATGGGGTGCAATAAGACTGAGGGTAAATGAAGGGATGAGATGAACAAATGCGAACAAGTAAGAGGTGAATAGGGGAACATACAGTGGAAAGAGAAAGTGGGATGATAAGTGGTAAGAGCAGAGGAAGGAGAGAAAAAATTATAAGGGATGAAAATAAAACGTAATAAGATTATTTGTAAAAGAAGTGATAAGATGAACAACGAACAAGTAAGAAGCGAATAAGGGGACACACGGTGGAAAGAGAAGGGCGGATAAGAAGTGGCAGAGAGAGAGAGAGAGAGAGAGAGAGAGAGAGAGAGAGAGAGAGAGAGAGAGAGATACGCTCAAATGACTTTAAACAATATCGATGTCGCCTTTTTCCATGCAATCTGTTCCGGCACTTCAAGTGATGACCCTGAGGGGTGGGGGGTGGGGGGGGGGGGAAATAGGAATGAGGTAGGGGGATTCTAATGCAATGTCACACCTTGTGATTCTATTTCCTTCCTCAGTGGATAGATTCTCAATTACTGTCTAGCTGTTATGAAGGAATGAAATCGATTCTAGCGAGACCAAGTTGTGGAATGATCTTCCTAATTGGGTAGTTGAATCCGTAGAACTTCAAAAGTTCATACTTGCAGCAAATGTTTTTATGTTGATCAGGTTGACATAAGTCTTTTTATAGTTTTAATGTTGTCAATGCTTTTAAAATATTTTATTTTAATTTTTCATTACTTCTTATAACGTTTATTTATTCCCTTATTTCCTTTCCTCACTGGGCTATTTTTCCCTGTTGGAGCCCTTGGGCTTATAGCATCATGCTTTTCCAACTAAGGTTGTAGCTTAGCTAATAATAACAACAACAACAACAACAACAATAATGATAATAATAATAATAATAATAGTTATCGATTATTTTTTTCTTTCGTTGCGGATAGATAGATTTTCTACTCCCCCCCTCCCCCGCGCTAGGAGCCTCCTAGTCTTGTCACTGTTGTATAAGTTTATAATTTCATTACTTTTGCTTTTTCTGATTTGTTAAATTTGTAGCATTAAATAATGGTTATAGAATATTTGTTTTCCAAATATAATATACTTAAATATTGAAATAAACAAATAAAAAATAAAACGCAATCAATTACTCTTCAACGAATTCAGTTTATATAAAGTAAATAAAAACTTCTAAAAAAATTAATATTTTCGTTGCCTTTATAAATTTTGACATTTATTTAATACTATTTAAAAAAAATCTATATGGTAATTCCCAAGATATTATTAACATAATAATACCTTGAAAAAAATTGAAACATATGTCAAACAGCAGTGAGGATAGTTAGTCATTCAATGAATTTTCCTATAAATATGATTCCTTGAATGATTCACGAACTATATATACCCCACTCAAATGTAATAAATGCTCTAATCTATTCTTATTCCTCTCTGTTACTTTAGACAAAATGTGATGTCCTCAAAGAAAAAGATGTCAACGGAATGTCACTTGGAACAAGACAAATGACACAATTGCGGGAAAAAAAGGAAAATAAAATGAAATGTTTTAGCGGAAATGAAAATACAATTTTTGAACGTCTTGTATATGATAGAAAAGTGATGATATTTAAATTTTGTCCAAGATTAAAATGACCTCTCGATACGATGACTATTACAATAATTACTATATACCAGGGGTTCTCAATCTGGGGTCCATGTACCCCCAGTGGTACATTTTTTTTTTATTCTTCAGGGGGTACACTGGATCTGAGAG
>NC_090743.1:22320115-22325115 GCF_036898095.1 Palaemon carinicauda
TATATATATATATATATATATATATATAATTCCTTTCATCACTCCATGTTGGAGTCCTTTGGCCTATAGTTTCCTGCTTTTCCAACTAGATTATTATTATTATTATTATTACTATCCAAGCTACAACCCTAGTTGGAAAAGCAAGATGCTATAAGCCCAGGGGCTCCAACAGGGAAAAATAGCTCAGTGAGGAAAGGAAATAAGGAAATAAATAAATGAAGAGAACAAATTAACAATAAATCATTCTAAAATAAGAAACAACGTCAAAACAGACATGTCATATAATAAACTATCAACAACATCAAAAACAAATATGTCAAATAAACTATAAAAAGACTATGTCTGCCTGGTCAACAAAAAAGCATTTGCTCCAACTTTGAACTTTTGAAGTTCTACTGATTCAACCACCCGATTAGGAAGATCATTCCACAACTTGGTCACAGCTGGAATAAAACTTCTAGAGTACTGCATAGTATTGAGCCTCGTGATGGAGAAGGCCTGGCTATTAGAATTAACTGCCTGCCTAGTATTACGAACAGGATAGAATTGTCCAGGGAGATCTGAATGTAAAGGATGGTCAGAGTTGTGAAAAATCTTATGCAACATACATAATGAACTAATTGAACGACGGTGCCAGAGATTAATATCTAGATCAGGAATAAGAAATTTAATAGACCGTAAGTTTCTGTCCAACAAATTAAGATGAGAATCAGCAGCTGAAGACCAGACAGGAGAACAATACTCAAAACAAGGTAGAATGAAGGAATTAAAACACTTCTTCAGAATAGATTGATCACCGAAAATCTTGAAAGACTTTCTCAATAAGCCTATTTTTTGTGAAATTGAAGAAGACACAGACCTTATATGTTTCTCAAAAGTAAATTTACTGTCGAGAATCACACCTAAAATTTTGAAAGAGTCATACATATTTAAAGAAACATTATCAATACTGAGATCCGGATGTTGAGGAACCACCGTCCTTGACCTACTTACAATCATACTTTGAGTTTTGTTAGGATTCAACTTCATACCCCATAATTTGCACCATGCACTAATTCTAGCTAAATCTCTATTAAGGGATTCACCAACCCTAGATCTACATTCAGGGGATGGAATTGATGCAAAGAGAGTAGCATCATCTGCATATGCAACAAGCTTGTTTTCTAGGCCAAACCACATGTCATGTGTATATAGTATGAAAAGAAATGGGCCAAGAACACTACCCTGTGGAACACCAGATATCACATTCCTATAATCACTATGGTGCCCATCAACAACAACTCTTTGAGATCTATTACTTAAAAAATCAATAATAATGCTAAGAAACGACCCACCCACTCCCAACTGTTTCAGTTTGAAAACAAGGGCCTCATGATTAACACGGTCAAAGGCAGCACTAAAATCAAGGCCAATCATACGAACTTCCCGACCACAATCAAGGGATTTCTGTACAGCATTGGAGATTGTAAGAAGGGCATCACATGCTCCAAGGCCTTTACGAAAACCAAATTGCAAACTAGGGAGTAGATGATTACCTTCAGCAAACCTATTAAGACGTTTTGCCAGAAGACGTTCAAAAATTTTAGATAATATGGGAGTTATGGAAATTGGGCGGTAATCAGTGGGACTTGAGCTACCACAAACACATTTACATAGAGGAGTAACATTACCAATTCTCCAACTAGTGCTAAAAGCTCCTCTTCTTGCTAACTTGCGCAAAATAACAGATAACTTTGGAGCTAAGAAATCTGCTGTCTTTATAAAAAACAAAGGAAAAATACCATTTGGGTCTACACCTCCATAAGCATCAAGGTCCATCAACAGAGCTTTAATCTCACGAGATCGAAAAGCTAAACTAGTTAGTTTAGCCTCAGGAAAACAGGAATGAGGAAGTTCAAGTTTTTCATTACTCTGTTTACTGTCAAAAACATCAGCCAAAAGGGTTGCCTTTTCCTTTGGACAGTGAGTGACTGAGCCATCTGGTTTAAGTAAAGGAGGAACTGTTGCATCTACACCAAAGAGTGCAGATTTAAGGGTAGACCACCATTTATGTTCCTGAGTTGTACCAGAAAGTGTTTCTTTTATGGTTAAATTGTACTCCTTTTCAGTTGAGGCATAAACTCTCTGAGCAAAAGCTCGAAGCTGAGTATAGTTGTTCCAGGTCAAATCTGATCTGTTACCCTTCCAAAGTTGATAGGCCTCCTGCTTCTCCAAAAAAGCACGTCTACAATCATTATTGAACCACGGTTTGTCCTTCACTCGGTACCTTAGCACACGAGAAGGGATACGCCTATCAATTATGTTGACTAGATTCTCATTCAAAGGGACAACAGGATCTACACTATTATATAATTGTGACCAATTCAAGCACAAAAGAGCTATAGCTTTGCTAGTAATATAATAATAATAATAACAACAACAGCAACAACAACAACAACAACAACAACAACAACAATAATAATTTTTTCTCTACATAATATACATTTCAAAACTAAGACAAAAAAATTAATTGAAATTATTAATACATATCATTCTACTTCATCGTACAATCTTATAATTCGTTTATACATTTGCCTCTTACATTCCTTCAGAAACCTGAAACTTCACAAGTCTTATCGTAAGGCAATATTCTGATAATTACAGGAACGATAAAAATACAAAATTATAAGTCTCAGAAAGTATTGAAGTCTTTACGATTTTAAATTCCTTTGTTTAGACAAGGTATCGTGACAGCCTTGACTTCAATCATTCTCAATTCTCTTCAATGTATATTAAAACAGACTATTTTTAAGTCATATTTTTTTTTATTTATAACATCTATTATTTGAAGAAGCAAAGATAAGGATGAACTATTTTCATCTATAACAAAATAGTAAATCTATAATCAATTATATCATTATCATATTTATTATTGAAATAAATATAGTCTGCAAAATGCCCAGGAATAAGTATTGATTCGTTTATACCTGCATTTTCTGCATTCAGAACCATGTAAAGTTGAGAAATTCAACCTACATGAATTTCAATTTACTTCTATATGATTAGTCTACCTGCCGAACAGGCTGGCCTTTTATTTCTGCAAGTCATGCTCTCTCTCTCTCTCTCTCTCTCTCTCTCTCTCTCTCTCTCTCTCTCTAATGGACTCAAGTCGTATTCCGTGCTGTAAAGTATTTCATCAATTTAAACTGAATTCGCATTTTAAAAGTTTGCAAATCTCTCTTTCATCATATACCATAAACCCTTTGTAAATCATTATTATTATTATTATTATTATTATTATTGTTGTTGTTTTTTATGTTGTTCTTGTTGTTCTTGTTACTAGCTAAGCTACATACCTAATTGGAAAAACAGGATTCTATAAGCCCAAGGGCTCCAATAAGGAAAATTAGCCCAGTGAGGAAAGGAAATAAGGAAATAAATAAACTACAAGAGAAGTAATGAAATCTTAATATAAAATATTTTAATAACAGTAATAACATTAAACTATATGTTCCCATATATAAACTAGAAAAAGTCTTATGTCAGCGTCTTCTATACAAAAACCTAAGCTACGAATTTGAACTTATGAAATGCAAACATTAATTTATTTAGCCAAAATCTTCATTACAATTCTTTTAGCCACGCAAAGTGTTCACTTCTCTCTCACTGACAAACAAAATCCCCACCATCACAAAATTAAAGGCAATATTTTCGCGCAATTTTCCTCAAAACCAGACCTCTACGTATGTTCGTCCGCAGTCATTAATCAACTCCCTTGACTTTTTGCAAAGTGTGTATCATATGCGAATTGTTCTGAAGTATTGTATAAATTAATTTCGATTGCAACGTGAATGATGCTTTAATATCAGAAGTTGCTGTGTCATGCATTCCGTAGTTTTTTTTTTTTTTTCATCTCGTTATCTTCATCTAATATCTCTTAGTATTTCTTAATCCCTTCAACTCCAGAACTTATCTTAATCCTAAATATACTTTGTCTAAAATTACCTCTGGCACTTTTCCCTACACACACACACACACACACACACACACACACACACATATATATATATATATATATATATATATACACTGTATATATATATATATATATATATATATATATATATATATATATATACTGTATATATATATAGATATATATATATATATATATAAATTTATATATATATAATATATATAGATATATATATATATATATATATATACATACTTATACATCTATTTATACATAAATTTATAAAAATTCCTCATTTTAACATGTCAAATGACATATTACCCTTTAATATTCTTAAATGACATTTTAATTCTGTCTCCGATCCTCATTCGACAAATAATTATGCTTATATTCTTTATTAATTTCTACGGTTTCTTTCTATTTCACTATCATTAAATTTACTATTCCAAACGAAGAGAATTTAAAGTTTTTTAATCAGCAAGCGAGTCTCTCTCTCTCTCTCTCTCTCTCTCTCTCTCTCTCTCTCTCTCTCTCTCTCTCTCTCTCTCTCTCTCTCAATCTAACTTTTCTTCCCCCTTCTTGTTCATTCTCCCTCATAAAAAAGAAAGCATCCACAAAAGACACCATAAAACTCGCCTTTTCTTTCGGTTCAACAAAAGTAATAAAAACATTTATCGCTCTTCTGTCGGTCAGCAAGGAGGCACCGCGAGTATATAAATCACTAAAATACCTTCTCTCACTGGAATTCTAATAATATAGGTTCATACAACAAGGAAGCCGACCACCCTCAACACTATTAACATAATATGTAATACAAATGTTTACCTAACAAAGTGGACGAAAATTTACGTCATGAAAAAATAAAGAAATAAAAAATGAAACCTAAAAGGTAAAAAAATCTACACAACTTTAACGATAAAACATAACTAATTGCTTCAATGCAAAAACAACAAAAACTTCTATTTTATTTGATATTTCAGTATACGTACAGCAAACAAGATCATTCAAATTACATCAATATTGCAATTTAACCAAATAAACCTTT
>NC_090743.1:22327615-22340115 GCF_036898095.1 Palaemon carinicauda
GAGAATCGACATGCAACTATTAAATGCCAGAAATACGAACTAGTTCTTAATCTTCTCTTCTTCGTTAAGGATTCGAATAACAAAACTGAAAAACCTTGTCGTCCCTAATGTTCTCAGCCTGATTTATTTTCAAATAGGAGATGATATTTTCATCAGCCATGTTTGAATTTTGTAGTCACAACTGGGTTTATTTCGATAAGAACTAAATATAAGTATCATGATGGACAATATCAATATAAAACAATATTGTTACATAATATATAAGAGGCATTGTGAGAAAAGTCTATAATTACTTAAATAAAAAATCAATTGTTTTTGGACTTCCATGTACAACCGAGTTACCTTTGCAACATACGCATTTAAAGGCCATAAAGTCCTCTCAATTCTATAAATGGAGAACCCGCACAAATGTAAAACTGAGGGCTGAGAAGAAAAAAAAAATGGCATGCTGTGATAAAACCAATCAAGGGTCCCATGAATCGTAAAACGAAACCAATTAAAACTGGATGAAAATAGGACACGAATAAAAAACTAGAAGCACAGCTGTAGGCAAAACATGCCTGTGATCCCATGAACGAAGCCAAAAAGGAACCACAGTCAAAATTTGAAACGAATACACTTCCCAAATCAAGTAATTCAGGTCCGGCGAATGTCTCTTTCGGAGTATTGAGTGACAAATTGTACATCACACCCTCCTGTATTACTGTCATTTCTCTGTGAAATAAACCCATAGTAAATATACTTGATATTAATCATTCGTGATTGCAACATCACCTATCAGTAGAACTTCAAAAGTTCAAAGTTGGAGCAAATGCTTTTTTGTTGACCAGGCGGACATGAGTCTTTTTATAGTTTATTTATGACATATTTGTTTTTTATGTTATTAATAGTTTATATATGACATGTCTGTTTTGACGTTGTTACTTATTTTAGAATGATTTATTGTTAATTTGTTCTCTTCATTTATTTATTTCCTTATTTCCTTTTCTCACTGGTCTATTTTTCCCTGTTGGAGCCCCTGGGCTTATAGCATCTTTCTTTTCCAACTAGGGTTGTAGCTTGGATAGTAATAATAATAATAATAATAATAATAATAATATGCATTATTGGTGAAATCATTCGTGGTTGTAGCATCCCGTGTTATCCGTTATTCGGGATTCCATCTTAATCTGTTATCCATCATTCGTGATTGTAACTTCAACTATTATCCATCATTTGGGATTGCAAAATTATCGGTTACCCATCATTTGTGGTTGCAGATTCATTTACCATTCATCCCTCGTGATTGCATCTTCATGTTATCCATCATTTGTGATTGCAACATCATCTGTTATCAATCGTTCGTGATTGCATCTTCACCTGTTATCCATCAGTCGTGATTGCAACACTATATGTTCTCCAACATTAGTGATTGCAAATTCCTCTGACATCCATCATTTGTGATTGCAACATTGTCAGCTAATCAGTTATCCATCGTTCATGATTGCAACATATAACTTATCCAATATTCGTGATTGCATATTCATCCATTTACTATCATTTGTGATTGCAACACAATCTGTCAATCATCATTCACGACTGGGAAATCACCTATTACCCATCACGCGTAATTGCAACATACCGTTATCCATCATTCATGATTGCAACACGAACCCTCATCAATCCTTCGTTACTGGAACATCAACTGATATCCCTCATTCGCAAGGGCAACATCACCTGTTACCCATCGGGCGTGATTGTAAACATCAACATATTCTACACTCTATCATCACCTGACATTCATGATTCAAGATGCAAACATCGTCTCCTGTCATATATAGTTGCAACATCACTTGCATTCCTCATACCACTAGAATATTACCAACAATCTCACATTTATCTTTGCAACAAGGCAAATGCTATCCCTTAAATTGGGTTGCAACAACATCCGGTGTCTCAGTCACCAAAGAAAAATCGCATGAAATAAATAATACTGCGACAACATGCCTACATATTATTCACAGCTATAAACAATTCCTGTTATCCGGTATATATGGTTATATCACAGACAACCTTATCACTGTCACATTACCTGTAATAGCTCCCTCTTTATTAGATTAAAAACATCTTATCTGATATATAGCTATAGAATCACCTTTTACTTTTTAAACTGAAATATTACATGTTCATAATTTACGAATGCAACATCACAAGGAATCTTTTCTTTATATCTGTAATACCAATTTCTTTTCTTTCTGAGAGTTAAACATTCAAGGAATCTGTACCTGGTTCTGTAATTTGCAGATGAAACTAGTTACACACTTATATGTACTTAATATGCAAATTCAATATTGTTCAATACACAAAATCAAGGCTGAGAATAAAGAACATATGTACCGTACAAAATATCATAGCCATTGAAAAAAATACACACAGACACCAAGACATACATAAAATACACAAACACTCATATATATATATATATATATATATATATATACATATATATATATATATATATTTATATATATACATACATACATACGCGTAAAACTCATAGGAACATGTGATGCTCATATGAAAAAATAAACTGGAAAATGAAAATATTGAGTGAATCCTGACTAGTTTTGTCTTTGATTTCTTCAGGAGGTCTAGTTTAATGAGACTTTTATGGTTTATGTCTGTATGTATGTTCGAACTCTCATTGATCCATTATATTGTGAACTTCTCTCAATAAATCATTTCTCTTGAAGGCAAAGACGAAACTAGTCAGGATTCATTCGATATTTCTATTTATCCTGTAGATATACATATATATATATATATATATATATATGTGAGTGTGTGTGTGTGTGTGTGTGTGTGTGTGTGTGTATAAACGTATACCTCACAAAGGCGCACAGAGAGTATATTCATGTATAAAAACCTACTTTACATTAGCTTAAAACTGTTCAATTCATTTAGCAAAACTGTGCAATAAACTTAATAACAAACGACAACATTAATGTAAGCTAATGCTTCAATTCTCCATACCGCATTTTAAGAGTGAGCGGAGTCATTGGATACGGCTCTTCAAAAAAAAAAAAAAAAAAAAAAAAAAATCAGGACAGTATAACTTACAGCAAGTGGTTTATTCATTCGCCGGCATCTAGTTGCATGCATGCAATAATGATGTTGGCAACTGGCTGTGCAACAGTAAGGGCATATCGCACGCCGTCTATCTTTTTTTTTTTTTTCATCGGCCATAAACCTGAGTTATACGTACATCCCACTGAGTAATTGAAATTTACTGCCTGCACCTTCCGGTTCTGTTTGTTTCCAAAAATATTTTCGGACGTTTCTTTTCTAAACGAGGAATAAAACGTTGATTTATTTTAGATGCAGAAACTAAGGATCTTTGGCTAAAGCGGGTTACAACTATTGCGACTTAAACGATGGGATATTTGCGAAACAATAACAAATTAAAGTGGTTATTTATTGCTATGCAATAAATGCAAACGAGCAGTATCCTGCTATCTTATTCGTAAATAGACGACACAGCATTCGGGGCATAGACATGGAAGCAATTGATAAAAAATGAAGGTGAATGAGGAGGTGGAGGAGAAGGAAAGAGGAAGACTGAAGCATAGGACGTAACACGAGTATCTGAATAGAAATGACGAAATATATCAGGAAGTATAATGGTACAGGAAAAGTTATTTGACTTGACAAAACTTATCGAAGAGTTGAAAAGCTAATACAACGGTTTATGATGACTTAAGAAAACACGCTTCATTATATATGAAACAATATGTATAGAAATGAAACGAATGAATATGCATCATAAAATAAGCGTTAAAACGAAAAACGAGAGGACAGACTACTTAAAGCAGCATGGGGTTGGAATGTTGGGAAGAGCATAGAGGGACAGATGACCGTGGAACATATGATTAAATATGACTAAGGAGTACGCTGTTGGTAATAGCGTAAGGGATGCTCAGTGCAATAAAGCAAATATTCGCCATCAACATAAACATGTCACATAATTCCACCTTACCAAAACTAGGGCTAATGGCAAAATGACATGAAAAAATATTATTACTATTACTTGCCAAGCTACAAACCCAAATGAAAAAACGTGATGCTACAACCCCAAAGAGCTCCAACGGGAAAGCAGCCAAGGACAAAAAGGAAATAGAAAACAAGGAATAAACTATAAATGAAAAAAGTTCAATGAAATATATTAAGATAAGTTACAACGTTAAAATAGATCAGCCCTATATAAACTGATATGAAACTTATATAAACCTGTTTACCAGAAAACATTAACAAGTCTGAACTTCTGAACTTCCACCGATTACAATCATTCTATAATGTGGTTAAAGCTGGAATAAAACTTCCAGAAAGGCTAGACTGTTGAAATTAACCTCATACCTAGTACTAAGTACAGTTTGAGAATATCTGAATGCAAATGATGGTAAGAATTGTGAAAAATCTTCGGCAACATTCACAAAGAAGTAACTGAACAACGGTGCCAGAGATTAATAACTAGATCAAGGATAAGAATTCAGTCGAGCACAGAATTTTGTCCACAAATTAGGATGAGAGTCAGCAGCGGATGACCAGACAAGAGAACAATACTCAAAACGTGGTAGAATGAAAGCAATCCTGAAAAATGGTAGAAAGAAGTAAAACATTTCCTTAAGGTAGATTGATCACAAAAAAACTTTGTAACACTTTCAATTTGCCTTTTTTTTTTATTAAATAAGAAACATATCCGATGTATTTCCCGAAAGTAAATTTGCAATCAAAATTCACACCTAGAATTCTAAGCTAGTTTTATATAGTTTAAGAGACATTATCAATGCAAAGATCTGGATGTTGAGGAGCCACTGTCCTTGACCTACTTACAATCATACTTTATGATTTATTAAGGTTCAACTTCCTTCCCCTAATTTGCACCATGTACTAATTTTAGTTACTGTATATCTCCATCAAGAAATTTAGCAACCAAAGCCCTATTATTCAGGTGATATAACACTTGAGAAAAGAGTAGCATCATCTGCATATGCAAAACACTTGGAACATTATACAGGGGAACACCAGATATTCCTGTACATTCCTATAGTCACTGTGATGTCCAATAACAAATATTCTTTGCAATTTTTTACTTATAGATTCAAAACTGTTCAAGTTTGATAACAAGGCCTCATCACCAAAACGGTCAAAACCAGCACTAAAGTAAAGGCCAATCACAAGAACGTCCACACACACACACACACACACACACACACAAAAAAAAACTGTAGATTTAACTATAATCTAATGACTGTATTGAGAAATGTCACTATTAATCTATGAATTTAGGCCATATGACCAGCGTTGGAACGGGGAGGCTATTCAACGACGAGATACAATAAATAGATCTATCTGGAAAAACTCAGTTTGCATTAACATTCCAAATTTATAGAAAAAAACATTACAATATATCACTACAAAGAAAAAAAACGCCAGCTTGCGTCAAATATATATCAATAACTGGCGTAGTTTACATAAAGTATTTTTTGCAATATATGACAGAAAAAAAAGCGTCAGCTTGCGTCAAATATATATCAATAACTGGAGTAGTTTAAATCACGTCAAAAGTGACAAAGAAATAAAATCTACCAGTCAATAAACGAACGTCCAAATAACACCTTTTATCATGGCAACCGGTCAGATACAGGTAAAGGTTGCCGGGGTCTTTTGATGAAAGGTGTACATTACAGTCGACCTCTTCAAGCATGTCATGCTACCTCTACTGTATCCTGTAACTCCCTTTCATATTGGGTTTTCATTAGTCACGCAAACTCTATTTATTCACAAGACTTCAGTGAAAAAATAATAATAATAATAATAATAATAATAATAATAATAATAATAATAATAATAATAATAATCGATTCCTACTGAACGCGTAAAAAAATTAAATCCCCTTTCATAGCGATCTTCATTATATCTATCACAGCCATTATTAATATATAGTCATACATAATTTGATTACATTTATCAGGCAACCGTCAAGACTATCATTTAATCAAAACATTTTCACTGAAAAAAATAACAAATGTGAAAGCGAGATGAAAATCTTACTTAAAAATATCTATGTTCTCTTATGACAATTAAAAAAAAAACTAAATTTCTTCAGAGATCATGATGTTCCTGGAGAACGTAAAACCTAAAATACAAAAGCCAACCACATAAATTTTAAATGCAAGGGTTTTGCTTAACTGATCAATTATTAAGAAAAGGTTATATACAGTATAAAAAAAACACATACTTATACATGCATACATGATAGTCCACTCACTGCAAGACAAAGGCCTCAGCCATGTCCTTCCACTTCCATTTGTTGATGGTCTTTCTATACCAGTCTACAACCGAAAATTTTCTTAGCTCGTTCGTCAATCCATCGTCTTCTCTTCCTTCCCCTGCTTCGTTTGCAATCTCTCTCTCTCTCCTCTCTCTCTCTCTCTCTCTCTATATATATATATATATATATGCATACATATATATATACATTTATAAACATGTGTATATAAATGAATATAAATACCAACATAATTACAAATATATAAAAATACTATACAGAAATACAAATGCAATCATAAACAAAGTACCACAGTACCAAGAAACCTACGCAATGTCATAATTGGACAACTGCAGTCATTAGCGAAACAGAATTCACTCAACAAAAATAAACCGAAGGTTATTTGAAAGTAGATCCGTGAGGGAAATGCAGTATTTCATTGAAACCAGTTTTTGCCCGACTCTAATTGTTAAGGCGAGGGAGTTCCGACTTCTGAGAGAGCTAGATTGTGTGCGTGCGTGAGTGCATAAGAAGTCTGCTTGCCAGTTTGGAAAGAACGCCTAGATTACCAGTATGACTTATGTGATCATTTGCATGAGCATTGGTTTCTCATTGGGCAATAAAGTAGAAATTAATGTTTGTTTTATTTCATTGTAGAGTACGTTATCTTTCTGACTTGCTTTAATTTGCTTTATTACAATGCATGGAATGATAACAACTAAAACAACAGGTAAAACCAATAATAATAATAATAATAATAATAATATAATAATAACAAATGAACAGAAATAATAGGTTTTGAACATGTATGAAAATCTCCCTTAAATATAAGATATATATCTTCAAATGAAAACTTCTTTAAAGGTTTAAAGGTCACTCACGAATGGCAGAGGCAAGGGTCAGTGACAAAGCCCTAGCCTAGCAAGTCAGACTGACCATATATACATATAAGCGCCCAAGTTAGGCCAAGTAATGGCTGCTGGTGACTCAGCAGGTACATGTAGAGGCTCCCCCCCCCAAAAAAAAAAATACCCATGCTTTCGCTAATAAAGATAACGATGTTGTAGACATTACAAAAAACTACTGAGCTTAACTGGATCTCTGACCCAGTCGAGCAGATTACCAGGCAGGGACGTTTCCTATAGACTAACCACAACCTAGACATGGTATAGAAATTATTATTATTATTTGAATAAATAAACTTATATTACCATATAATTAAAAAATATATATATTTGCTACAATCAAATACCCAAGGTCACCCTACCGCAGCAATAATAATAATAATAATAATAATAATAATAATAATAATAATAATAATAATAATAATAACCAATACGGATAAAAAAAACCATAATAACATTAAACTCTCATGGGCCCTTGGAAGGCGAAAACATAGAAACCCGAAAGCAGACACCTAAAGGCTTTGAACGACAGCATTATTAGGAAAATGTGAATGGCTCTATGGATATCTATCCAGAGAGAGAGAGAGAGAGAGAGAGAGAGAGAGAGAGAGAGAGATGGATTACCTTGTCGAGGACCTTCCGATTTCTGTAGTGTACAAGTTTGATGACAGATACAGACACTCATGTTTCTCTTCTCTTTATTTTTTTTCTCTCTAACCTATTGTAGTTGCGACCCACAAAGGTTGGACATCAACTATTCCTACTTACCTCAAATCTAATGGAGGGAGGATCATCTCAAATCAAACATACCTGAAAAAAAAAATCAAATTTAAAATTAATAAGCAAAAATAAAGAAAAATTTACATTATTATAGATTTATGGATGAGAGAGAGAGAGAGAGAGAGAGAGAGAGAGAGAAATGTCAAATTAATTAGTTATTCTTGGTCTTTCGAAAAAATAAACGATACATAATTTCAAGTGAAAACTAACACGTCTCAACGTGCAATGTAATCAAGTCTTCATGAGCATAATTAAGTCTGTCTATTAAACAACAGCAAAAATTTATCGCATACTTAATTCAACTTTGGTTGACTGATTAACTAAGCTTTGTCTATTCTTTTCATTAATAAACTGAAAAGTGATACATTATTCTTACACATTAATGTAAGGTAAAATGTATTTAAAAGAGACGATTACTAATTTAAAAGTCGTCGCGTCAAAGTCAAGAAAATTAAATTATTTTGGTACATACTTCTTTCACTATTCTCATATTATTATTATTATTATTATTATTATTAACAGCTAAACTATAACCCTAGTTGGAAAAGCAAGTCCTATAATCCCAAGGGGTGAAACAGGGAAAAATAGCCCAGCGAGGAAACGAAACGCTGAAATAAACAAACAAGTGAAGTAATAAACAATCAAAATAAAATATTTTAAGAACAGTAACAACATTAAAATAGATCTTTCATATATAAATTACAAAAACTTCAAAAGAAAAAAAAGAGGAAGAGAAATAAGAGAGAAAAGCAATCCTGAGTCCAGCATAAGAATTCTAATCCAAGACAGCGGAAGGCCATAGTACAGAGGCTATGGCACTACCCAAGACTAGAGAACAATGGTTTGATTTTGGAATGGCCTCCTAAAATAGCTGCTTACCATAGCTAAAGAATCCCTTCTACCATTACCGAGAGTAAAGTAGCCACTAAACAATTACAGAACAATAGCTAACCCCTTGAGCGAAGATGAATTGTTTGGTAATCTCAGTGTTGTCAGGTGTATGAGGGCAGATGAGAATGTGTAAAGAATAGGACAGACTATTCGGTGTATGTGTAGGCAAAGAAAAAAATAAGCCGTTACAAGAGAGAGAGATCTTACGTAGTACTCTCTGGCCATTCAACGGACCCAAAAACCCTCTAGTGTAGTACCTCAACGGATGGCTGGTGCCCTTGCCAACCTACATACGAGAGAGAGAGAGAGGAGAGAGAGAGGAGAGAGAGAGAGAGAGAACGTAAAAAACAATCATGATAATACCAAGCGAGATAAGAGAATTTCAGTGCATCAAGAAATTTTATCTTATCCTAATGCATCAAGAACCTGATGTTGCAATAGAAAATATATACAGTATGGTGTCTTTGACCATCCCGCAGGTCCTCCCTCACTAGCAAGATTGTTTAATCTTTTTAATATTGTTCCTTTTTTTTAGTCTATATGCCTTTTCTTAATATTTTTCGCCTAAATCATCCATCTTTGTTTCTTTATTAAATATTCTATTCTAGTTAAATTCATCGTACTCTTTAAAGTATTTCAATATTGAAAGGTACGAGGTAATGTTTTAGCCCGAGAGAGGAGAGAGAGAGAGAGAGAGAGAGAGAGAGAGAATATCTCGAGAACGATTGGACAGGTTTAGGTAATTCCGGGAGAGACATTCGTCGAGTGATGATCCTATCTAATTGGCATTTTGTCAGCCGTGACATTTTATACCTTATCAATTTCATCTCAGTATTTACAAAAGTAACACGAGTACGGTACAGAACCGTAGATTTTATAACCATGTTACAGTATATGGATTACGTAACCATAAACATCAATAATAAAAATAATAATAATAATAATAATAATAATAATAATAATAATAATAATAATAATGATAAGTTATCTAAGAATTTTATAGTTATGAGGGTTACCAATTGGTCTGTTGCATCTCCGCGTAAATTCGTCACCAAGCAGCAATAGAAAACAAAAAATATGCTAACAGGATCACATTATATCTAATGTATATTTATTCGTATTAATATCAATACATATATTAGCAGTTCCCTAGGATAACAAAATTTTAAATAATTTATTTGTTTACGAATTTCTTACGATTATACATATGCACACACATGCGCACACACCGCACACACACACATACACACACACACACACACATATATATATATATATATATATACAGATATGTGTGTGGACTGGCATAGAAAGACTTTAAACAAACGCAAGTGGAAGGACATATCTGAGACTTTTGTTCTGCAATGGACTAGTAACATATGATGATGATAATATATAATATATATATATATATTATATATACATACACACACTATATATACAGTATATATATGTGTGTGTTTGTTTGTGTGTATGTGTGTATTATTCACTTTAATTTTCGTAACGTAATCCCAACTTCTGAAAAAATGCTTCTGAAAAAATGACTAAAACTCTCTATTTCAGAAATATCACTTTCATTTAAAACATAAAGCAAGCTTAACAGTTCAGAAGATTACTCCTGGAAGTCGTAAAGAATTTGCATTGCATAAAAAAAAAAAAAAAAAAAAACAGGCCGGCCAGACCTTATGACTCAAAAGGGAAAGAAAAAAAAATAAACCATTCAAATATCAAGAAAACAACGTGGTTATTTTATACATGGCCGAACTACTATATGAAATATATGTAACACACATGTTTAGAAATGAGTTCACTCATTTTTTTTCTCTGTGAAATAAATATATATTTTTCAAAAGTCTGCTATTGTCTCTCTGAGCAAATATAATTCAAATCAGTCACATTTTACGCCTGTCCCCATAAGAAAGTTTGCTGTAACTTTTTTAAGTAATCAATGCAAATGTGATGTAAAAAATACGTGTAGTAGTTTTGTTTTGCTATCCTATGGCAAATCACGTGTAAGAAAATTTACGAGTAAGGCCTTTTCATTGTCATCAAATAGCAAATATGATGCTAACTAATTTTGATGACATCCCAAGACAAATCTTATGTAGAAGAAAAAATAATAAACAAATAATTTTTCTTTGTCATCCTAAATTGCAATTTTTTAGTAAAAAGAAAATGGCTCGAGTAATGATTTACTCTAATCATCAGTAATAAAAAATACAACCTTCACAAAGAACAAACACAATTATAATATATCTAAACATTGAGAAAAGCTATGTAAAAGAAATTAAAAAAATAATTCCCATAAAAAATCCACGTTCAGTAGTGTATAATATGGCAAATGGCAAAACTACAACACTTCCGACATCTAAATATGTACAAAAAAACAGTGTTAATTGTTTTGTTGTCCCCTCAAAATCTTCAGATAAAATATATATGGGTATAAAATGAAAGAAAATTGAGAAATTGAAATTTGAAATATTACTTTGGTATTAACACAAACATATATATATATATATATATATATACATATATGCATCCATACATATACACACAGATATGCATGTATGTATACTTGCAATTACAATGTTGAGAGAGCCTTACCTTATGCCTTATTTTTTGTTTGGGTTCCCCTAGGTCCCTCAGTGTGAGGCACCTCGTATATCCACCAGAGAGTTGCTAATGCATCTTCCGGTGTATTTTGCATCTTCCAGTCTTGGATGGTCTGGGATGCATCTTAGGTATTTATCGAGCTTATTCTTAAACACATCTACGCTCACTCCTGATATGTTTCTTAGATGAGCTGGCAGCACATTAAATAGTCGCTGCATTATCGATACTGGTGCGTAGTGGATTAATGAGAGAGAGAGAGAGAGAGAGAGAGAGAGAGAGAGAGAGAGAGAATCCTTTTTTTGTGAATTTTTTGTATGTAGTACGGTCAGCCAGTATAACATGAAAAAAATCATATCTACGCTTACTCAATGAATGTATGCATAAGCATGTGAGTGTAAATACTCATAGGCAATAAGTAAATCATACACAAAGAAAAAGAGAGAGTTCTGAAATCTAAATAAAACGGCATTCCTGGCTTGTTGTTAGCCTTAGTAACAGGCTATGAACGTCTACTTCAAATAACTAGTCACGAGAAGGGTGAACGCACCTCCTTTCCAATAGTTTTGACCTTATATTTGTACTTGTAAATGGAAGGAGGTCAGAAGAACAGGACGCCGGGGACAGGGGAGTGGCATGTAATAACACTACTTTAATTAATCTTGGCAATAAGTCCCAGTAGAATATATTAGAAGCTAAACAACTGTTGCTAAGCTTTATAGTACATTAGTATGTTTGTATTTTTCTTTATGAAGCTTAAATCTTTATATACTGTATGTATGTATGTATGTATATATATATATATATATATATATATAAAACTCTATCCGTATATACACTTAATGTATGTACGGATACTTAGTCTTTAAGGGTGCGGTTGCTAGCCCCAAGCCATTTTGAAAAATCTTAAGAAACATGAACAAAGAACCAACTGAACGACGATTCTAAAGATTAAGATCCAGATCCGGAATAAGGAATTCAATAGACCACAAGTTTCTGTCCAACAA
>NC_090743.1:22345115-22360115 GCF_036898095.1 Palaemon carinicauda
TGTTATTACTTGACATAAGAAAACTTGTAACATAAAACAAGAAAAAACAAAATGATGTTGGTTGCGAATAGGGTGTCACATTATTACGAGAAACTAATCCCCACAATTATCCCTCAGCTTCACTCCCTTGGAATTCCCATCCATGCAACTTGACAACTTAGGCACTTTTCTTTTTTTTTTTTTTATTCTCTCCCTCGCACAGGGGTCAGTACTTAGCTTCAAAAACTTCGGCACAGCAGGTGTTCTTTGGGACGTCAACGCAGATGGTTCCTTTCTTCGTCCTGAGTGTGTTCTTTGACTCAGACGGAGTTCGAGCCTCTTGGAGGTTTCAGGGGGAGAGCCTTTCCTGGGGGACGCAGGCACTGGCTGGCTCCTGGGAAGAGTTGTTTCTATGGCCTCCGGACTGGAACTGGTTTCTTCTCCCCTCACAGCCTTAGGCTCCGCAGTGAAGATTTTTTTGGGCCATCCCCTTTTTCTCTTGATTGGGTAATCTTGACTTCCAAGGGCGGTCTTCATCTTTTGAGGGCCAATGACATCTTGTGACCCCTCCTTATTTTTCCGCGTGTTGGCCAATCATGACCAGGGGTCTTCTTCTTTGTGGACTTCGATGCCCCGGTCTATGAGAACCTTTATTCTCACATCTGGCGTATCTCTGTGGCTGACCTGGGAAGAGGTGAGAATTAAGCGCCTTGACAAGTTAATGGCCAAGGAGGTCTATGTAACGCAGTCCAGACCTCCTTTGTTAGTTGAGGCTTGTTCTTAAGTTACATAGACGAGGAAATCCATGAGAGCAAGCTTTTTACCAAGAAAAACAAACTAAAAGAATTATGACTGTTAAGTTGTCCTTTGGAGGGTAGAACTCCCTCGCACAGGACTTCACACTTCCCCCCTTAAAAAAAAGATTTCCTGCTCAATGAAAAGGAAATCGTCTCCCATCTAATCTGTAACTGAACTCACAGCTTGGCTCTCACGAAAAAGGTGAAATTACAACTAACAAACAAAAAAAAAAGAAAACTGGAAAAAAAAAATAATCAAATGACAGTTATAACTATTCCCAAATTACTTTCATACGCCCCAACTCTAATTCATCCTTGAAAGACAGTCTGCTAGAATGTTCTGAGTCCCTGAAATATGCAAAATGTTCAAATTTACTTCTTGTAGCCGTAGACTCCATTTGAGTAGTCTGCGGTTCTTGTTTTTCATTGCATGCAAGAATGTTAAGGGATTGTGATCTGTAAAGATGTTAGTGGGCAATGAATTAGATTGAAGGTAAATAGAGAAATGTTCTACGGCAAGTACTAAAGCCAATAGCTCCTTTTCTACAGTGGCATAGTTCTTTTCATGCCGGTTAAATTTCTTAGAGAAGTATGCCACAGGGTGTTTCATGTTTTGATCATCTTCCTGCAATAAGACTGCACCAGCCCCATGATCACTGGCATCTACTGCTACTTCAAATTCTCTGTCAAAATCTGGTGCTTTCAGCACCGATGATAGACTTAGCAACCTCTTCAGGGAGTCAAATGCGTCTTGACAATGGTTAGACCAAACATACTTGTTATTCTTCTTGAGAAGATTAGTGAGAGGCAAAGCAATGGTAGAGTAATTCTCACAGAACTTTCTGTAATAGCCGGTCATTCCCAAGAACCGACGCAATGCTCGGCGGCTTTGCGGGACTGGAAATTGTTGAATGCTCTCAACCTTTGCCTGTACTGGGCGAACAGATCCTCGACCTACTATATGACCCAAGTAGGTGACTGTCGCCTGTCCAAAGTCACACTTGGAGAGGTTGATTGTCAAGTTGGCCTCTGCTAAACTCTGGAAAAGGGCTTTTAGTCTCTTCAGGTGTTCTTTCCAAGAGTCACTGTAGATAACAATGTCATCCATATATGCGACAACACCTTCTATGTCCTGTACCAGACTGTTGATCATCCGCTGGAATGTCGCAGGAGCATTTCTCATCCCAAAGGGCATCACATTATATTCAAATAATCCTTGAGGTGTTACAAAAGCTGAAACCCTTTTGGCTCTCTCAGTGAGCGGAACACACCAATATCCCTTCAACAAATCACACTTGGTGATATATCTAGCATTCCCGATGGTATCCACGCAGTCATCAATACGTGGCAAGGGAAAAGAATCTGGCTTTGTGACGTTGTTCACCTTCCTATAGTCAGTACAGAATCTGACTCCACCATCAGGCTTTTCCACTAACACACACGGTGAACTCCACTGTGAGGAACTCTTCCTAATAATCCCATGCTCGAGCATGTAATCAATTTCTTTCCCAAGCAGTTCTCTCTTCTTTGGTGATACTCTGTACGCGTGTTGACGGACTGGGCGTGCATCTCCCACGTCCACATCATGCTCCATTACATTTGTCCGGCTGGGAACATCAGGGAACAGCACTGCGTACTCTTCCACTAAAGCTTGGACATCCTCTTGCTGCTGGGGAGCTAGGTGAGAGACCTTGGTCTTGAAGTCTCTGAGAACCTCCGAATTCTTAAGTCGGGCTTCGAGTGGCATGCCCTTGAAGCTGGTTTTTTCCTCTTCTTCCCCAGAAGTATCCTGTTCTTCCTCCTCTTCTGTTTGCTGTACCTGTCTCCTTATTACTGATACATGAACAGGCACAGTGACTGGTGATGGGTTTTGGGCAGTGGCATTACCACTGGTATTCCGAACAACATATGGTTTCATCATGTTGACGTGACACACCTGGTGTTCCTTTCTTCGGTCCGGTGTCCCTACCACATAATCCAATTCGCTGAGCTTCTTCACGACCTTATATGGCCCCTGGTACTTGGCCGCTAAGGGACTACCAGGCACAGGTAGAAAGATGAGCACATCATCTCCCACTTGGAATTGTCGTGCTTCTGTCCTGTTTGCTTGGTCATACCAGGCTTTCATTTTTTCTTGAGACTTCTTCATTTCTTCATGAGCCAATTGGCAGACCTCGTGCAAGCGTTGTCGGAACTTCACCACATAGTCTAGCACATTAGTACTTTGTTCCTCATGGGTCCATATCTCCCTCAAAAGTTTGAGAGGTCCACGCACTTGATGTCCAAAGACCAGCTGGAAGGGGGAAAACCCCAGAGATTCTTGCCATGAATCTCGGATAGCAAACAACAAGAACGGCACGCCTGTGTCCCAATCTCGTGTTTTCTGGTCTTCACAGTATGCACGTAATGCATTTTTGAGCGTGCCATGAAACCTTTCCAAAGCACCTTGAGACTGTGGGTGATAAGCAGAGGACATTATGTGCTGCACTCCTAACTCCTTAAGGGTGCCTTCAAAGATTTTCGACATGAAGACACTACCTCTGTCAGTTTGAATAACCTTTGGTAACCCGAATGTGGTCACGAACTGTACCAGAGCCCGCGACACATTGGGACTCGTCGCTGTCCGCAACGGGTACGCTTCAGGGAAGCGCGTTGACGCACACATTAGCGTCAACAAATGGGTGTTTCCCTTCTTTGTCTTTGGCAGAGGTCCGACAATATCCATGATGATCTTGGAGAAGGGTTCTTCCACCACGGGGATGGGTTGCAATGGTGCCTTTCTATGATTTGGATCCTTTTTACCTATCACTTGGCACGAGTGACAACTACGGCAATATTCTGCAACTCCTCTGTTCAAATTTGGCCAATAAAATTCCCGGAAAATTTTCTCACGCGTTTTGCGTACTCCTAAATGTCCTCCCATTGGTTGTTCATGAGCCAACCTTAAAATCTCCTCTCGATACTGTGGTGGCACTACCACCTGATATAGAATGGTCCATTCAGCATCAGCAGGCACTTTCTTAGGCCGCCATTTGTGCATTAGGACATCATCCTTTAAATAGTAACCAGAGGGTTCAGCCTCGAGTTCGCTCAGGGATCCAGCTTCATCCCTTATCCTTGCAAGTTCTGAGTCTTGTTTCTGAGCCTCAATGAGCGACTCCCTCGAGTATTCTGAACATAATAAACCAGGCTGCACCACTCCCCTGAGCATTTGGGGAAAAGTACCCACAAGCGCTCCGGTAGGAACATTATCTCTGTCCTTTTTCTGTTGAGTGGTACTAGCACGGGTAATAGCACATGCTGGATATTCATTTTGTTCAATCTTCACCTCCCCTTCATTCTTGTCAGCATGAATTTGACATGATGCTGTGCAACATCGTTGTCCAGCTATGTCATTTCCTAACAATAACTGTACCCCTTGCATGGGTTCCTCATCCACCAAAGCAACTGGAAATGTACCGGAAATAAAAGAAGAGCTTAAAGTCACTGCATATAAGGGCAATTCCTCTCTTCCCTTAATGTAGCGAACCATGACACTTTCTCCCAAGGTGGACGATTCATCGAAGGGTAAGACTGCTCTGTGCAAGACAGTCTGCTCAGCTCCAGTATCACGCATAATCCTTATCTGTACAGGCTTGGTACCTTGGTCCTGCAGAGACACAGATCCTGCATGAAGGAAGGCTTCCTGTCCTTGCCGTATGGCCATGTCTCTCTTCTTCATCATCCCTTGGCATGATGCCTGTCCTCTCATAACCTCATTAACATTAAGTGCTTGGTCGTCCCTCTTGTGATTTTGATTAGAGAACTTCTTTCCCCCTGGTCCATAATTTCCTTTGAGCCAGCAGCAGCTAACGTCATGTCCGAGTTTGTGACAATAGGAACACTGTCTTACTTGGAGAGCCGAAGGGTAGGCTCCATTGTTCTTACTTCCAGTGTTTTTAGCACTGCCATGTGTAGGGTTTCCGCCTACTCCTTTCTCTGATGGAGGATACGATGGTGCCGGCCCCCTGGGGCTCCAATTACCCCGAAATGGCCTGGAAGGCTGGTTTGGCTGAAATGAAGGAGGGCACCATCTTGAGCCAGAAGAGCCCCTGATCTTTTCCCTCAGTGTATACTCATCTGCCAGTATAGAAGCCTCATCAGGGTCAGTGATATGTCGATCTTCGATATATTGCCGAGTGGCTGGTGGCAACATTAGCAGAAACTGTTCTAATCCCATGAGCTCCATTATCCTGTCGAAAGTCTTGTTATTTCCAAGAGAGGCCTCCACCCACCTGTCACGGCTAATCTTCATTTGTCTCCAATATTCTGCATAGTTTTCTGATCCTTTCGTCAAGTTCCTGAACTTCTGGCGATAAGCCTCAGGCACAAGTTCGAAAACTTTCAAGATCCAGGCCTTTACCCGGCGATAATCGTGTGCAACAGGGTCGGATACCGCATTGTACGCATCCACTGCTTTCCCGGTTAACTTTATGGGCAACAGGCGAGCCCAGGCGTCCTCTGGGATCTGGTGACTTTTCAGTACTCTCTCAAACGACAGGAAGAAGCCTTCAGGATTCTTTTCATCATAGGATGGAAGGAGTCCCGCCATATCTTTTTCTGAAAATCCTCCCATGGGTTGTGCCCTTGGGGGTCTTGAATCCTGACCTTGTCTCCTCAACTGAGCTCGCAGTGAGTCAATTTCGAGCTCAGCTGCTTTAAATTTCATTCTCGTACTCAACGACTCTTCTGACCTCTGAACTACTTCATGAGATTCAACTTCAGCTGGACTTGAAGTTCGGTAGGCAGTCTGGCTTGATGACATGGCTGATGGTAACATTGGCACTGCTGCTGCTCCTCCCATAACAGAGTGTTCTCGAGTTATGGAGTGATCTTCGTCCCTATCTTCAATTGCTATCTCCAACTCACGCTCTTCCTGACGCCTATTAAATTCTCTCTCTAAGGCCTCTAGAATCTGTTGTTTTCTATCTGCATTTTGGATATAATCTGCACGTGAGCTCACTTCAATTAGCTCTGCTGGGAAGAGTTGCCTTAACAAAAAGTCATTCGGTTCCTCTAGGAACCTAGAAACTCTATCTGAATTTTCGTCTCCCATGACTGAAACGATAGAACCTTGAACCTTGAACCTTGAACCTTGAATGTACTTACTGCTGCTTGATAAAAAAAAGAGAGAAAGAAGAGAAAAAAAAAATCAAGACTTCTGGTCAGCCAATTTTACACTATGAAATCAACAGAACACAACAAATCAGGTTGCATAACAACCGAGATCAAAGATCACCACACTGATTTCGAAATCAAATTTCCGACCAACCGAAGAAACTCCGAAACAAAAACTGTTTCCGGAGCAATTAGCAAAAGTTAAAACAAACTCTATTCCAACATAAAAGAAAATGAACAAAAGTTAAGTAAAAAAAAAATATCCCGGACACAGGCCCCCACTTTAAAGATGTGACATAATTGTGCAGATTACGATCTTTAAAGAAAGTATCAATCGGACTCTTCACATGACACAGTGACTTCGTGTCAATCCAGAGCGACTAATTGACACTCAAAATTCTTTTATATGACTGAACCTGTTAATATTATTAACGGTTCAAAAATACCCGAGGTCAAGTATTTATTTTGGAGCTGCACCTCGTTGGAATAGTTTTAATTCGTGTAGGAACAATTTGGTTTCAACCTTAGTCTAACTCACGGACAAAAGAAACTCTGTTGTAATAATCGAAATACAATAGTTTAATTTAAGTCAAACAAAAAAAAAGGAAATGATCGTAAACCTCTTAAGGAGATAACTTACAATTGACAAATAAAGCAAAATGTGTTTTCGAGTTTATGGTTAATAAATCGAGAAATGATTACAGTAAAAAAACGAAAAGACAAAACCAAGCTTAATTCTCTCTAGCAATCCAAATACATTCAGATGCACAAATAACAATAAAAGAAAGAAGGTATCACTTAATTTCTATTTTCCGAAATCACTCGGTAAAATAAACTGCAGAACATAAATGTCAAATGAATAATTATGGTAAGAAAAGTGCACGGGTGATCCCGTAAACAAATGAAAATAATGTTGGCAATCTGTCTATGTGCCCCCGACAACAAAAGAAAAAACCCTCACTTCGCACTTCAATTTTTATACAACAAAAAAAAGAAACTGTTATTACTTGACATAAGAAAACTTGTAACATAAAACAAGAAAAAACAAAATGATGTTGGTTGCGAATAGGGTGTCACATTATTACGAGAAACTAATCCCCACAATTATCCCTCAGCTTCACTCCCTTGGAATTCCCATCCATGCAACTTGACAACTTAGGCACTTTTCTTTTTTTTTTTTTATTCTCTCCCTCGCACAGGGGTCAGTACTTAGCTTCAAAAACTTCGGCACAGCAGGTGTTCTTTGGGACGTCAACGCAGATGGTTCCTTTCTTCGTCCTGAGTGTGTTCTTTGACTCAGACAGAGTTCGAGCCTCTTGGAGGTTTCAGGGGGAGAGCCTTTCCTGGTGGACGCAGGCACTGGCTGGCTCCTGGGAAGAGTTGTTTCTATGGCCTCCGGACTGGAACTGGTTTCTTCTCCCCTCACAGCCTTAGGCTCCGCAGTGAAGATTTTTTTGGGCCATCCCCTTTTTCTCTTGATTGGGTAATCTTGACTTCCAAGGGCGGTCTTCATCTTTTGAGGGCCAATGACATCTTGTGACCCCTCCTTATTTTTCCGCGTGTTGGCCAATCATGACCAGGGGTCTTCTTCTTTGTGGACTTCGATGCCCCGGTCTATGAGAACCTTTATTCTCACATCTGGCGTATCTCTGTGGCTGACCTGGGAAGAGGTGAGAATTAAGCGCCTTGACAAGTTAATGGCCAAGGAGGTCTATGTAACGCAGTCCAGACCTCCTTTGTTAGTTGAGGCTTGTTCTTAAGTTACATAGACGAGGAAATCCATGAGAGCAAGCTTTTTACCAAGAAAAACAAACTAAAAGAATTATGACTGTTAAGTTGTCCTTTGGAGGGTAGAACTCCCTCGCACAGGACTTCACAACATACAAAACACCTAATTTGATATACATACAAAACACCTAATTTGATATACATACAAAACACCTAATTTGATAAACATACAAAACACCTAATTTGACACCAAAACAAAACACCTAATGTCAGAGAGGTTCGACACAGGGTTTCCCTTCCTAATACAGGTGATAAAGGATAAAAATGGCAAGGACTCTTGCATTCGTGTCTTCTCTTGCAACAGCAATAACTAACAGGCCAAGTTTTTCATTACACAGAATGCCAAGTTCTGGGAGCGCATTCGATCCCGAACTATCGCTCACAAGTCCCCTTGGGAAAAAATGGATCGCACATTATCGCCAAATATTTAAGAGAAAGAAGGCAAATCCCTTCTGACACCATCCCCCTTCAAGAAAAAGGCTTATTGTGAAAAATATATACTAAGTAGACTTTATATACAGTAAATACACACACTAAAATATATACACGTATATATGTATATAAATACATACATACACATATATAAGGTGTGTCTTATGATAATGTTGAATATCGTTTTCCATTCTTAAAATTTTTTTTGTGAAATTTAAAATAGAGAGAGAGAGAGAGAGAGAGAGAGAGAGAGAGAGAGAGAGAGAGAGAGAGAGAGAGAGAGAGAGAGAGAGAATAACATGCAAAATACAAAGGCAATGAAATTAAACGAATATTTCAGCGACAATAACTACAGGCACTCTGCCCGTACAGTATTAATTTATTAGCATATGTGTCCAATATATGTCCACAAATGTAGTGTGCGCTACAGACTAATGGCACCATGAATACTTTATGAGGTATTAGAGGCACTCTTAATTTTAGCATGTAAAACAGGTGACTTTTTCATTTTAGCAAGTAAAACAGGTGATTTTTTTTTTTTAGCATGTAAAACAGGTGTTTTTTTTATTTAAGTATGTAAAACACGTGATTTTTTTCATTTTAGCACGTAAAGCAGATGATTTTGTTTCATTTTACTATGTAAAACCGGTGATTTTTTAGGTCAAAATATAAAATCAATAATTTTTCGTTTCAAAATACAAATAATAAAAATTCAAATATAAAACTGTATTCCATTTTTCATTCCAAAAATAGAAAAAAGAATTAGCATTCATGGGAGATTTTCAAAGCAATAAAATTCGTTATGATAGTAAAGCATAAAAGAAAAACATTTTCCCATGCTTGAGTAAGAGCTGTTGACAAAGGAATAACTAATAAGACAACAACAACTTTATTTCAGCTCATTGCTACATATGAATACGAGATGAGGATGCCCAATCTTTTAGAATAAAACTTTAATAGCTATAATAACAAAAACAAAATACAACATTATTATCAATGATAACAATAACATTGACAATAATAATAATAATAATAATAATAATAATAATAATAATAATAATAATAATAATAATAATAATAATAATAATAATAATAATAATACGCGTTGTAAACAATACTGATTTTTACGGGATAAAGGCAGTACCGACGAGACATGTATAATGGGGAAAAATAAACATAAAACTAATAAACATATAAAACAATAACCAAATACAGTAAAACATAGCATCATATTAATGATGAAATTTATAATATTGAAAATGTTAAGAATGTCAGGAATACTACAAATAAAAAAGAACATTTAGTAAACCACATCGTTTCGGAAAAAAAAAAAAATAGCAATATTTTCCATTACTAAGAATTCCGATATTATTTTCGCTTTGTGAAGATGAAACTGATCACTAATCGTTCCATGATGGATATAAAATTGTGTATAGGACAATCTCTATGAATATATCCATAGTAGAACGATGGTTATGTGCATTTGGGATTGTGCAATATGTACCGGCGATGGAGCCGGGTAGACCAATCAGTGGCTAAAATGAGGGTACAACCATAAGAATGGCCCGAATGGAACAGCAGCATCCAGATTACTCAGACATAGAACGCGAGAATAAGTCATCCCTGTTCGACATACTAATGCAATATATGCCTATATATATATATATATATATATATATATATATATATATATATATATATATATATATATATATGTATATATATATATATATATAATATTTATATTTATAAATATACTGTATATATATAATATATATATATACACATATATATATATGTATATATATATATATATATATATATATATATATATATATATATATATATATATATATATATACATATATATGTATATATATATATACTGTACATATATATACACATATATGTACATTTATAAATATACTGTATATATATATATATATATATATATATATATATATATATATATATATATATATATATATATATATATACCCAGAAACCCTCCTAAAATATTATCGTAAAAATAAGAATCCAAGGACTTGAGAGCAGGGAATATTACAGGGGATGTGGTAAAGAGAGAGGCCATATAGCAGGATTAGCAGAAATATCTGTAATGAACACCAACAGCAGAAAGGAAAAATCGGCTCTGGACAACATAAGCATATGATACTTTTCTTTTCTATTAACATGCCAATGACAACTAAGATGATGACAGGAAAAAAATACCTCTACAACACTAGAAAGGGAAGCAGTAAACTAAGGTAATAATAATAATAATAATAATAATAATAATAATAATAATAATAATAATAATAATAATAAACCAATATTGATTTCACTTTATACACTGCTAAATGGGTTTAAGTTACATCACTCATTAGATTAGATTGTAACTTTATAGTCACTCCAACAAAAAACATTCTCAACTGCATAAAGACATCAAATCCAATCCTCCCTTACCTCAACACATCAACGAGATTAATCCTGCTCGTTAAGGAAGCACAGAGACCGACAGTTCCATTTCTCCTAATAGTAACCTTCCGAAAAAGATGATAAAAACAAAAGCGAGAATGAGTCACTCAAATTCTTAGCCAGAAAAAGCTAAATGAGAATGGTATATGAATAAATCTTGCAAGAGGGAAATTAACTCTCTCTCTCTCTCTCTCTCTCTCTCTCTCTCTCTCTCTCTCTCTCTCTCTCTCTCTCTCTCTCTCTCTCTCTCTCGTCCTTTAAATTATCTCAATAATTATCTCTTTTACTTTATTTGACATCAACGTGTTACAAGGAAAATCTTTCCACTTTCTTTCTCTCTCTCTCCAAGTCATCAAATCCTTGACCTACCACGATCTTGTTGCGTGAATTATGTTTAACTTGTTAACAAGCATAGAAGTATGTGGGTATAAAGAGATAACTTCCCTGGGGTTTTCATAATACTATATTCGTGCCTAGTACTTATAACAAAGATAATTACTTTGAATCCCTTAAAACCACAACAATTTATCACTACAGGTAGTAATCTAATAATAATGCTTCAGTCATAAATTGAGATTATAAATACTATCATTAATCATGATCCAATAAGCACAGGGTTATTAAAATAATATATTACATTATTATCTTCTTCTTCGACATACTTCTATAGCATTAAACCATTTGAGGGAAAAAGTAAAAAGCTGTGTATGAGAAGTATACAAAATACATAGCTTAAGAGAATTAAATTAGTCAGATGACCAACAGTAGCAGAATTATAGTAATGAGTACCCTTAGCTCTTCTGTTAAAATGAGAGCATTAACACCAGTAATATATATTTACAGTACAAGTGAACAAGTACAATAAGTCTCAAGTGATGCATTTAAAGGTCACTACTGAAAGGCAAAGGAAAGGGACAAGACTATGTCCTACAGACTGACCATGTGCATATGACCAGAGGCCCAAGCCCCTTCCCATTAAGCTAGAACCAGGGAGGGCCAGGCAATGGTTGCTGATGACTCAGCAAGTAGACCTATAAGCTCCCCAAAACCGCCATCTTTAGCTCACAGGGATGGTAAGGTTGCAAACACTACTAAAAACTATCGAGCATGAGCGGGTCTCAAACCCCTTCCAACAGATTGCCAGGCAAGAATACTTCCAATATATGGTTATATACCAAGCAGATTTTCGATCATGGAAATTATGTTTCGTTTAAACTCCTTATATAATTCTTCGAACCTAATTCGACCTGTCGAGGAAAATCATCTCCATAAATAATATGTGATTTTTTTTACTTAATT
Organism: Palaemon carinicauda; assembly: GCF_036898095.1. NCBI lineage: Eukaryota > Metazoa > Arthropoda > Malacostraca > Decapoda > Palaemonidae > Palaemon > Palaemon carinicauda. The sequence continues at coordinate 22,357,046 of NC_090743.1, forward strand.
CAACGTTGTGTTTAGTAATTAATTAATGTTTATACAGTGTATGATAAAATGCAATTATTTGAAACAACGGAGCTGTACTTCCAACTCGTCACGCTCTTTCATCAGTCCATTAATCATCAATAATACTGACCTTTTACTTCGTGATCCTCATTTAACGATAATTATATAAGTTAATTACCCGAATAATAAATTAACTCAAAAATAATAATGCGGTTCGTTTTACTTGCATTAGTTTGCTTTGTCGACAGCTGAGTCGTGTCCATATTGGAAAATAAAGAAAACTAAACATTAAGATAATCCTAATTACTACCTGTCATTAACTAATTACTACCAGCCAGGTGACGCTAATTTGCAGAGACGAGGTGTCACGTAATTCACGCGAAGCGTAAAAACTATAATTACTTCAGTCCTAAACAAAGGACTGGCGTGTAATTGTACAGAATTATATTACTGTCTTAATAATTTAGAAAGATTCTGACTAGTTTTTCTTAACATAGGTGGAATGACTGACAAGACCTAAAGAGATTCAAACTTTAATTTCACCTTCGATTGTGCAGTTACAATATAACTAAATTACACAGACACATACATACATACACACACACACACACACACATATATATATATATATATATATATATATATATATATATATATATATATATATATATTAGCTAAACTACAACCGTTGAAAACGCAAGATGCTATAAGCTCAAGGGCTACAACAGAGAAATCAGCCCAGTGAAGAAAGAAAATAACAAAAACATAGAATAGTGTGCCTGAGTGTACCCTCAAGCACGAGAACTCTAGCCCAAGACAGTGCAAGACCATGGTGAAGAGACTATGGCACTACCCAAGACTTGAGAACAATGGCTTGATTTTGGAGTGTCCTCCTAAAAGAGCTGCTTACCATAGCTAAAGAGTCTCTTCTACCCTTACCAAGAGAAAAGTGGCCACTGATCAATAGAGCGCAATAGTTAACACCAGGAGTGAAAAATAATTTTTCGATTATCTTAGTGTTATCCAGTGATTAGGGAAGATGAGGATGTGCAATAAGCCAGAATATTCGGTGTATGTGGAGGCAAAGGAAAAATGAGCCGTAACTAGAGTGAGATCCAATTTAGTAATATCTGGCCAGACTAAGGTCAAAATAACCCTCTAGCGGTAATATCTGAACAGCCATGGCCAACCTACTTTATATATATATATATATATATATATATATATATATATATATATATATATATATATATATATATATATATATATATATATATACAAATTTTATGTGTATATATATATACAGTATATGCGTGTATACAAAGGGAGATATATCTAAATAAATCGATGTGTATGCGTGTATGTGTGGATATGTATACACGTACACAATTATAACATGCATACAAAAAAATACGAACAAATAGAATATGAAGCCGAGAGAAGACAACCAACCGAACAAGGAAGTATCCCGAAGGAAAGGGGGACCCATTACACAGCCAGCCCTTGAAAACCAACACCTCTTTCTATCCCTTTACTGTATATGGCAACGCTGAACAGACGGAGCGATTCAGTTCTCGGAATTAATTGCTTCAGGGGGGATTAAGATGGCTCCTCGAACGGGAGGAATGAATCCTTCTCTGCGGTATAGAATAAGAAGGGAGGTCTCTCTCTAATGTTCCCGCCTGGTGACTGTCATGCTGTGACTAATGTTATGCTGGGAGATGGGTGTGCAAACTTTTTAAGCACTAGGCGTGATAAATGTGATTTTATGCTTTATTTCTTTTCTTATGTAAGGATTTATTTATTTGTTTAATTCAACGTTTGGGATCTCTCTCTCTCTCTCTCTCTCTCTCTCTCTCTCTCTCTCTCTCTCTCTCTCTCTCTCTCTCTCTCTCAAAAAAAAAAAATAAATAAATAAATAAAATAAAATAAATAAACAAGCCGAGTATATACCACGTTATGCACCAAAGGCCCCAAGATATGATGCCTTTTAACCCAAATATGCACAATTAGAGCTCAACTAAAAAGAATGCATCTATAATGCCAGGGGTTGGTGCAGATATGGGGATAATTGCAGGTATACACAAAAATAAATATGAAAGCGAAAGAGCAAATATAATAGAAAAGTTGGATTTTTTAATGGCAGAACCCCTGAAAATGAAGAAAAGAACATCATATCAGAACAGGAAGGAAACATGAGAGAATCCATATTATTACCAATACTAAATAATGGGGATGAAATACAAACCACGATATTGATGAATGCACAGGGTTTAGTCACGAGTAACTCTAAAAGGAAAATAGAGTTCTTAGAAGAAATAACCCAAATTGAAAAAATAGATATGTTAAATTTAAGTGAAACATGGTATTCCCAAGAGACTGGCAGTGATAACCAGATAAAGGGTTTCCAAACATATAGATCAGACAGAATAAATAGGAATCAAGGGGGAACCGCAATATATGGAAGAGACATAAATCAAGGAAAGTCTCTGAAAAATACAGCAACACAGAATGTGAATTGATTGCGTAGAATTTGAATATGAAAAATTAGTGAATATTGTAGTCTACAGACCCCCAAATACTAAGGAGTTTGACATAATAATAGAAAAAATGGATGATATATGTAGAAACCATAAAGACTGGAATATACTCCTATCCGGAGATTTTAACTTTCCTTTCGTGGATTGGAAAGAACGGATAGAATAAAGTGGTTGTATATATGCATATGAAAAAGAGAGTAATAGTAGCGCAGAAGATAGGAGACAGTTTGAAAAGCTTCAAGATATGCTATTAGAACATAATATGCAACAAATAAACCACATTCAAACAAGAAAGGACAATGTCCTAGATTTAGTATTTGTGAATGAGGTGAATTATGTTAAAGAAATAATAGTGTATAACACGGGAATTTCAGACCACAATGTCATAGAATTAATAGTCCATTTCAAAGCAAGTGAACGCAGAGAAAAACAAAGCACAAAACAATGGGAAGGATATGGAAAATATAATTTCTATGGTAATAATATAAAATGGTCAGAAATAAATGAAGAATTGAACAAAGATTGGAAAA
>NC_090743.1:22365115-22380115 GCF_036898095.1 Palaemon carinicauda
CTAATGAGAAAATAGGGACAAGTACAAAACTGGAAATAAAGGTGAACAATTCAATATATACTATAGCCATATACGTGACAATTTGAATGCTTGAATATATGACGGGTCTATTTAATTCAACCGAATACTCAAAAAACAGCTTCAGTTCTTTTAAATGTGGCACTAAACATTCTCTTTGAGGCATGGGTTCCATAAATAAAGGACTATTAATTCCATCTGTAATTTGAAAAAGGTATGTATCCGTTTGGTGCTCTGGATACTCCTCTACTTCTAATGCCCGGCAGTTGATCTTACTGGAATTATTATGGACCGGCAGGGGTCACTTGCCTTATTTAGATAGGAGCTGCGTATCACTAAGAAACTGGCTATTCTTAGATGAATTTAGCCTATGAATTCTCTATGGATTTAGTCAAGTCTATGGAAAGCGAAAATGAAAGAATTGCCCCCAGTCCCGGCCATAGTGGGTTGCTAAGAAACTCCCGGTTTGTAAATACTAACGAAAAATTAAAAATTGGTAATTGAAATGTTAGAACCATGAATCAAACTGGGAAGTTACAGTTAGTAGAGAATGAATTTATGAAATATAGTTTGGATATCTTTGCCCTAAGGAACAGTTGGCGTTAGAAGAGAAGGGGTAGGAATAATGATGATGATACCAAGAGCAGAAAAGGCATTAACCAAATGGAGAGCTGTAGGTAGCAGATTGTTACTTACAAAAATTATCATTATTATTATTATTATTATGATGATGATGATGATGATGATGATGATGATGATGATGATGATGATGAGTTAGGCTTCGGAAGAAAATCGTGATTCTCCAAATGGATTCAGGAGAAATTACCATAGACTTAGCGACTTAGCATGGAATTCTGAATGATTCCAGATGCGAATCTGAACGACTTCGAAAGAAAACCCTGAATCTCCAAATGTCTTCAGAAGAAATAGCCGTAGACTTAGCATAGAGTTCTGAATGTCTCCAGAACGGAATCTTCACGGAGCTGTAAATCAAAATCAAATCACGTAATTTATCATCATCCTAAAAGGCTTCGGGAGAAAATCTTCGTGCATTTCCAAAAGGATTCAGAAGGAATTTCCATAGACTTAGCATGAAATTCTGAATGATTCCAGAAATCTCTGAACGATTTCGGAAGAAAAACTTCCTGAATCTCATCTCCAAATGACTTCAGACGAAATAGCCGTAGACTTAGCATAGAGTTCTGAATGACTCCAGAACGGAATCTTCCCGGAGCAGTTCTGAACGGCTCCACCCAGGATTCCAAAAGACTTCTGAAGACCTGATCTCTCTTTCTTTTTTCTTTTTTAAACATACCTTGCAACACCTCACGATCTGTATGTACTGTAGCTATGGAAGTTTACGCATTGAACATTGGGAGAGGAGGATTTCACTTTACTCACAGAGCTCGCGTTCTGGCGGAACAGGTAACCGACTGTGAGAATTTTGTTACAGCTACAGGATGAACTGGAGGCTATTCGGAACACCTTCATCTACAGATAGTTTGGATAGGTGCTGCCGAAGTTGGCGAGCTAAGATCATAATGTAAGATCCTTGAAGGATAATTTGCTTGTAGTTTAGCGACGATGTCCTATAATTGGATTGCATTGGTGCAAAGCGGTGAGCGACGTGTTTCTTCAAAATTCGGCATTGAAGATAGAATATATCAGGACGGCATTGGTAAATATATTGTGTTGCTCATCGTCGACTTTAGTATGATGGCGTATAGTGTATGCCGAGAAATCAATGGCATCCATGTCTTAACCCATCGCCCTTATAGGTAAAGACATGAAAGCCATCGATTTCTCCAAGGAATCTGACTAACCGAGGACAAACAACACTGAAATGTCTCTTGAAATCTCGAAGGAGACTGGCGAACTAAGCAAAGAAGATCTTGAAAAACTATAAAAGACAGAAGAGAATAGAGAAGGAAAGCCTTTATATGAAGAAGTATAAAAAATAGCCTTTAATTATAGAGGTAAGTCAGCTAAAAACTGAGGTCAAATAGCCTCTACTATTAGCGGTTAGTCGCCTTAAAACAGAGGTCTCAAAGAGCCTCTAGTTCTAGAAATAAAGCACCCAAAAATAAAGTTCAAAGAGCTTTTAATGTTAGAGGTAAGGGGATTAAAATAAAGGTCAAAGAAACTATAATGCTAGAGTATAGCACCTCAAAATAGAGGTCAAAGAGCCTCTAATGTTAAAAGTAAGGAGCCTCAAAATAGAGGTCAAAGACCCTCAAATGCTAAAAGTAAGGAGCCTCAAAATAGAGATCAAAGAACCTCTAATACTAAAAGTAAGGAGCCTCAAAACAGAGGTCAAAGACCCTCTAATGCTAAACGTAAGAAGCCTCAAAATAGAGGTTAAAGAGCCTCTAATGCTCAAAGTAAGGAGCCTCAAAATAGATGTCAAAGAGCCTCTAATGCTAAAAGTAAGGAGCCTCAAAATTGAGGTCAAACAGCCTCTAATGCTAAAAGTGAGCAGTCTCAAAACAGAGGTCAAAGAGCCTCCAGTGCTTAAAGTATGGAGCCTAAAAATCGAGGTCAAAGACCCTCTAATACTAAACTAAGGAGCCTCAAAATAGAGGTCAAAGACCCTCTAATGCTAAACGTAAGAAGCCTCAAAATAGAGGTCAAAGAGCCTCTAATGTTAAAAGTAAGGAGCCTCAAAATAGAGGTCAAAGAGCCTCTAATGCTAAAAGTAAGGAGCCTCAAAATAGAGGGCAAAGAGCCTCTAATGCTAAAAGTAAGGAACCTCAAAATAGAGGGCAAAGAGCCTCTAATGCTAAAAGTAAGGAACCTCAAAATAGAGGTCAAAGAGCCTCTAATGCTAAACGTATGAAGCCTCAAAATAGAGGTCAAAGAGCCTATAGTGCTTAAAGTATGGAGCCTAAAAATAGAGTCAAAGAGCCTCTAATCCTAAAAGTAAGGAGCCTCAAAATAGAGGTCAAAGAACCTCTAATGCTAAACTTAAGAAGCCTCAAAATAGAGGTCAAAGACCCTCTAATGCTAAAAGTAAGGAGCCTCAAAATAGAGGTCAAAGAGCCTCTAATGCTAAAAATAAGGACCCTAAAAATAGAGGTCAAAGACCCTCTAATGCTAAAAGTAAGGACCCTCAAAATAGAGGTAAAAAACCCTCTAATGCTAAAAGGAGTCTCAAAATAGAGGTCAAAGAGCCTCTAATGCTAAAAGTAAGGACCCTTAAAATAAGAGGTCAAAGAGCCTCTAATACTAAAAGTAAGGAGCCTCAAAATAGAGGTCAAAGAGACTCTAATGCTAAAAGTGTTTAGTCTCAAAACAGAGGTCAAAGAGCCTTTAATGCTCAAAGTAAGGACCCTAAAAATAGAGGTCAAAGACCCTCTAATGCTAAACTAAGGAGCCTCAAAATAGAGATCAAAGACCCTCCAATGCTAAAAGTAAGGAGCCTCAAAATAGAGGTCAAAGACCCTCTAATGTTAAAACTAAGGACCCTCAAAATAGAGATCAAAGACCCTCTAATGCTAAAAGTAAGGAGCCTCAAAACAGAGGTCAAAGAGACTCTAAAGCTACAAGTAAGGAGCCTCAAAATAGAGGTCAAAGACCCTCTAATGCTAAAAGTAAGGAGCCTCAAAATAGAGGTCAAAGAGACTCTAATGCTAAAAGTGAGCAGTCTCAAAACAGAGGTCAAACCGCCTTTAATGCTCAAAGTAAGGAGCCTCAAAATAGAGGTCAAAGACCCTCTAATGCTAAAAGTAAGGAGCCTCAAAACAGAGGTCAAAGAGACTCTAAAGCTATAAGTAAGGATCCTCAAAATAGAGGTCAAAGAGCCTCTAATGTTAAAAGTAAGGAGCCTCAAAATAGAGGTCAAAGACCCTCTAATGCTAAACGTAAGGAGCCTCAAAATAGAGGTCAAAGACCCTCTAATGCTAAAAGTAAGGAGCCTCAAAATAAAGGTCAAAGAGACTCTAATGCTGAAAGTGAGCAGTCTCAAAATAGAGGTCAAAGAGCCTCTAATGCTAAAAGTAATGAGCCTCAAAATAGAGGTCAAAGGCCCTCTAATGCTAAATGTAAGGAGCCTCAAAATGGAGATCAAAGACCCTCTAATGCTAAAAGTAAGGAGCCTCAAAATAGAGGTCAAAGAGACTCTAATGCTAAAAGTGAGCAGTCTCAAAATAGAGGTCAAAGAGCCTCTAATGCTAAACGTAATGAGCCTCAAAATAAGAGGTCAAAGACCCTCTAATGCTAAAAGTAAGTAGCCTCAAAATAGAGGTCAAAGAGACTCTAATACTAAAAGTGAGCAGACTCAAAATAGAGGTCAAAGAGCCTCTAATGCTAAACGTAAGGAGCCTCAAAATAGAGATCAAAGAGACTCTAATGCTAAAAGTAAGGAGCCTCAAAATAGAGGTCAAAGAGCCTCTAATGCTAGAGGGAAAGCACTTCAAATTAGAGATCAAAGAACATATAATGCTAAGATTATAGTACCTCAAAATAGAGGTCATAGAGCCCTTAATACTAAAGGTATGGCACCTCAAAATAGAGCTTAAATATCCTCTAATGTTGGAAGTATGGCGCCTCAAAATAAAAGGTCAAAGAGCCTCTAATGCTAGAGGTAAGGTACCTCAAAATAGAGGCCAAATAGTCTGGCCTATTCTTTGTATATTCACCTTACGCATTGGTTTCCTACGCGCCAGCGCTTTTCTGCGCCTTCACCAAAAACTGTGCTTCAGCAGAAACTGAGCACAAGCAGCATCCTGTGCGCCAACGCTCCAGTACTCTCCTTCGTACTCATGCGAGAGGCAAAAAGGATGAAAACTTTTTGACAGGTTAAAATTGCCACGTTCCCCTCCCCGCAAACGCATGAAAGCATAAAAGGGAAGAGGCTTCACAGAAGGGTTCAAGATCCCAAAGATTCCATCTTACAAGGCGAATCAAATGATTCCCCTGAAGAAAGCAAAGATGAATACTGTGAAAAACTGCAGAGTACAATAGGTGAGAACCTAGAGAGATATGAAAATTGTGATTAATGACTTCAATGCTAAAGTTGGAAGGAATAATCAAGGGATAGAAAATGTGATGGGCGTTGAGGTTCTTGGCGAAGTTGCAAATGAAAATAGGGCACATTTTATAAGTTATTGTTCAACAAACAATCTTGTTACTGGAGGTACTCTTTTCCAGCACAAGGAAATCTACAAATATACAAGGACTTCACCATGTGGCAATTACAAATATCAAATAGATCACATAGCCATTGATAAAGCGAGAGGGAGGACTCTGGGAAATGTAACAAGCTATAGAGGTGCAGTTATTGGTAGTGATCACCAGCTCCTCATTGCCACACAAATATTAAAACTGAAAGAACCCAACAGAAATGTAGATAGAATACCTAAGTTTGATACAACTAAGCTTCTAGAGGATGAGCACAGAAATCTTTGTAACTGAATGTAGCAATCGATTTACAGTCTTAAGAGACTTTAAGAGACGAAGTCTTGGGACATGCAGTTACAAGGAGAAAACCATGGATATCAAATGCTACTTGGGATACTATAAAAAGAAGACAAAGACAGAAATTGATTTCTTAAAGTTTTCGAGGAAGTAATGAAAATTACAAGGCAGAGCATGCCAAGTATTTCAGTATTGATAGTGAGGTCAAAAGAAATATCAGGAATGATTGGAGAGAATATTTAGACAGGAAAGCAGATGAGGCTGACAAAGCTATGAATTCAAGGAGTGGCTTTGTTGTAGGAATTGCTCTTGGAATTATTAATGAAATCTCTACGGGGAAAAAAAGCATATACCCATCAAAAAGAAAGATGGATCTGTTATAACAAAAGAACATGAAGAAAAGTAACGTTGGATTGAATACTTTAGTGAGGTCATGAATAGGAAATACGAAGGGAATAATTTGGTTGATATACCTGAAACTGATGAAGACCTTGATGTGCCCAAGAATGAATTAGATGTGTTTGAAGTCGAAGCTATTCTTATATTGCCTGAAAATGAAGTGACTCCCAGATTACCTACAAGATTATTTTGTAGAATGTGGCGTGAAGAGGCAAAGCCTTATGTATGGGAGCTAGGAGTGCTGGTGAAAATGACAAAAAAATATCTGACTGATTGCAATCATTACAGAGGCATCACACTTACGTCAGCTGTCATGAAAATATATAGAATGCTCATTCTAAATAGACTAGAGAGAAAGATTGATGAAAAGTTGAGAGATGAACAAGCAGGATTTAGAAAAGGTAGAAGTTGTACTGACCAAATTTTCATTTAAGACATGTGGTACAGCAATATGTAGAATATAGAATTCTACTTTTGATGGTATATGTGGGCTATGAAAAAGCTTTTGATTATGTGCTCTGGCAAATTTTGTGGAGAGTCCTGCGACATTATGGAGTTCCTCTCAAATATGTAAATTTAATTGTCTGTTCATAAGCATAGCAAATGCAAAGTTAATGTTAGTGGCGTCTAATCAAATGAATTTCCAGTTTAAAAGTGGAGTACTCTAAGGGAATGTGTTGTTACCTATGTTGTTTATCCTCCTCATAGATTTTGTAATGCATAGATCGGTTGGGATGGTGGAGAAGGAGCGGACTGGATTGGTAACAGAAAATTAGGAGACCTAGAGTATGCTGATGATGCTGTCCTAATTAGCAGAACACCACAGGGCTTGGAAAGCTTGCTTACCAGAATGCATGAAAAATCACATGAGGTTGGGCTCGAGATAAATAGAAGAAAGACAGATGATGAGAACGGAATATGCAATGGAAGATGAAATATCTTTGGAAGGATAAAGGATTAATGAGGTAGAATTATTTAAATAATTAGGATATCTAATATAGGAGCTTTAGAATTTGAGTTTAATGAAAGATTGAAAAAAGCAAATCAGAGGATGGCTAGGTTAAGTCAAATTTGGAAATCAGGTCGCCTAAAATTACATATAATAATCAGGCTATATATCAGTTTAGTCATATCGGTGTTACTGTATGGTCGTGAATCTTGGTATAATAATGAAACTCATTTTGTAGATTTGAGAACAAAGCCCTCAAAAGAATATTGGGTGTTAAATGACAGGACAGGATTAGAAATGAAACTAAGAGAGATTACTCGAGCGCCACATGTGGATGAGATCATGGTGAGGGGTAGATGGAGATGGTTTGGGGATGCTCTTTGTTCTCCCTAAGAGACATTAGTTCACCAAACTTTAAACTGGCCTCCACAAGGCACTAGAAGAGTTGGAAGACTCAGGACTATAAAGCATGAAGTAGGATATTGTGATTGGAGAAGTATTGAATTAAAAGCTGAAGATAGAGACGACTAGCTAAATCTAATTGAGGCTCTTTGCGTCAATTGGCGTGGGAGGAGATGATGATGATGATATGTGGGCAGTGGCTTCAAGCATCTAGCTCAAGGCGAGTCACTTAGCCTCCTTCTTCCTCTAAAAACCCTTTTGTTGCTCTACCAATGCAAAATAATGGACGATCCTTAATATCTTCCAAAATAATTTGAATTTCTTTTTTATTTAATTTAATTTAGGTATAAATAAATCCTTATCATTCACTATCGGGACTATCCTAGCAGTTTAATTATCACTATTTATTATCCTGGTCAATTCAGATTTTTTTGTATTTACTTTAGTGTTTGCAGACATTTTTTTCTTAAAGAATTGAGAGATATTTGGTTGCTTTGTATTTCCATGATTTGTCATGTTTCTATCTCTCTTTGTGTTTTTCCTTTTATTTTTCTTCATTTCATCTTTTTTTCTTAAATCTTCGATTGTATCCCTTTCTTTTGTAGGTAAAAGTATCTCTTTGATGGCTCGTTCATAGTATGAGGTAACAATAATAAGAATAAAATGGATAGGTACAACTTAGGACGAATATTGTTTATGGGATCAGCTTTGCCCCTCCTTGATGTATCTATCATGCTGTTCACTCTAATGTTGCTCCATTTAACACCATATCAAAAAGGCAACATGACAGTTATCAACATGGAAATTAGCAGGAACAGTGAAAATATATTCTATTTCAATTCCTGAAATTTTCATTTGGATATGTGAATTATTATAGGAACAATGTATATAGTAGAGTTTTTTTTTTAGATATTTCTAGCATTTGGGTTGACACCCCTCTCGAGGATGTTACCATGTTTTGGTCAATCTTTTTGAAGGTTTCACCCCCTGAGGGTAAACAGCTTTAAGAGTGTCCCCAGTATTAAATAACTTTTTGAAAATCATATCATAACCATCGAGCTAGAAAGAAACTTTTTCCTTTTTTAATGTAACTCTCTGGGTGTCACTCACTTTTAGGGTGTCACCTTGGGCAGACACCCGTTTAACTGCACCCCTTATGTCTTAAACAGCTTTAAGAGTGTCTCCAGTATTAAATAACTTTTTGAAAATCATATCATAACCATCGAGCTAGAAAGAAACTTTTTCCTTTTTTAATGTAACTCTCTGGGTGTCACCTTGGGCAGACACCCGTTTAACTGCATCCCTTATGTCTTATTTTGAATTTTTATGATTACATAATATGCATATTTATACATAAAAGTATATTTGTGTGCTTGAATACAAAGTTTGATTTACATATTCATATAGTAAGGCAAAATTGGACAGTTTTCAAAACCATGGTCAGGCAAAATTGGACAGGCAAACTTCTCACTTTTTTCTTGGCAAGGCAAAATTGGACAATCTTGGATTACGGACACAAAAATATATGTAAGTCTATAATTTTTTTTCTAGCATATTTATATTGATAGGGACCACAAATTGTCATAGTTTTCCCAACTGAGCGTTGGCGCTTAACGGAGATACAGACGTGTCCAAAATTGCCTCACTGTCCAAAATTGCCTCGCCTCTGAGATATTTTTTTTATTACTGTAATACGAGAATTTCTAATTCTTTGATGATTATGAAACAAGGCATTTTTATAGATGAGACCTCCCTCTCTTGAAAACATGTTTGGTATTTGGTCATAGATTATTAATATAGATTTTGTACAAAGGTTACTAAAAAGGTGTCCAAAATTGCCTCACCCTACTATATTTCACGTAGAATCTATTTCATAGAGAGAGAGAGAGAGAGAGAGAGAGAGAGAGAGAGAGAGAGAGAGAGAGAGAGAGAGAGAGAGAGAGAGAGAGAGAGAGAGAGAGAGAAAGGGAATTTCGCTCAAGCAGAAATGTCTACAATAAAATTCATTGTAAAGGATAATAAATAACTAGTCCTTTCTACAACTTCTACAATTAACTTCACGGATGAAGAGCCTAACCTACAGGCATGAGCGTGACAGCTAATCAGAAAATAGAGAAAAAAAAAAATCATAAGATTAAAAATAAAATGTCTGAACAATGATTACTAGTTCCTCAAGTACACGAACTTTATCAAGTGTGTCGAATGACTTACAAATGAAAGAGTTGAAAGTTCAATAATTACATTAAAGGTGCCTCATCAAATAAAGAGAAATGATCAAGGAAATACATTATTTGGGAGTTTTAAGCATACAATTTAGACATGAATTAGGTGATGTGTATTCTCTGGGTCGGAACATTTATTAAATATTTCTAAAATCTAATTCGTGACTTAAAATTCACTCTCAAGACTATGGATATTTCATTAAATACGTTACGTGATTTCTAAATGGCAATTCAATAGGTAGTTTTATACATTAAATGTTACTCAATATTTCTTGATTAAGGTAACATTATGGATATATGAATAGACAAAATGCCTTCATACAGCATATTATAGAGTACTAATATGTCACAATGAATATATTCTCTACTAAGCATCACTTAAATAGATGAAAATTTGTATCAATTTCGTGCTAAATAAATATAATTTAGTGAACTATTCTAAATCTTGAAGAATAATTTCTGTTCTCCATATTTTTAACTTCCCTAATTTCTTTCTATTTTTTTTTCTTTTTTTTTGTAAGTTGATGAATTATAACAAAAATAATAAAAGCAAAAAAGCTAACAACACTTAACAACCTGTCAGATAACGATTCAAGAATTTTAGCTTCCCAACCATAGATTAACCTTCCCTAAAATAACTATTCGTAGTTCATAAAGTTCACCAACCGCTACAGAAAACATTCAAGGACAAAACCAGATATCCTTGGAACCTAAAGGAAAAGGGACATGGTTACATTCAAGATTATTCCCTAGTAAATGCCTTATGTCCGAAGGGCTTGGAAGACCCATCCTGTTTCTGATCCTATACGGGCATATAAGACCTCCCTAGACAGGTTAAGTCTCTTGTCAGCTAGCCACAAAGGAGATGAGAGAGAGAGAGAGAGAGAGAGAGAGAGAGAGAGAGAGAGAGAGAGAGAGAGAGAGAGAGAGAGAGAGACTTTATAAATATATACGGGAAAACTTCACATTAAATATGTAAAAATTTTGGGACTTCTTTTCGTGGATTTAGGTTCAAGCAGTTTAATTATGTCCTCAGCGAACAAAAGCTTCGGTAAAATAAGACTTCTATTAATATAAATCAGGGGTTTTGAAGGGATTAATGAAGGGATGTTTCCCGTTTTTATTCGAGTTTTCTCTAATTACCTCAGAATATATCAAGGTTGTTGACATCTGAAGGCTAAACTATAGAAATTTTAATTTCATTCGCAGCATTTGCATTTAAATTAAATCATGCGGAGGGACTTGATGTTATTCTTGGGAGGGTAAATGTCTTTTAAACAATATATGGGGAATGAAAAGAAAGGAATTAAGAAAATACGTACAACGTAAGTAAATATTCATTGAATGTTAAGGAATGGTCGAATAAAAGTCGACACGATTTCAACCAAAAAATATTGCAAAGGAAAAGTTTGACTTCTTGGCTAATCTCTTGAAGATTTCCATTACACACACACACACACACACACACACACACACACATATATATATATATATATATATATATATATATATATACACACACACTGGAAAGCAAACTAAACACATAATTTCTTCAAAATGATGAATAAAAACGAATTCGTGAGACCTATAAACAGCATAGAAATAAAAAATAGAAATAAGATACCTAGAAAATATTTTGCAAAGTGAGCACGAAGAACAGCACATAAAGGTCCAACATGGTAAAACTGCAAAAGTTATATTGACATCCTTCTTCAGAGAACAGGTTGAACAACTACATTCTTTAAAAGGTGAAGGATAAATGTCAGTGCCCTGGATGAAAGGGAAAAGCCGACACGGTACAGAAACAAGTACAAGAAAGACAGAAGAAAGATGTCATGTCTTTCATCTTTAACGAATAGGACGGCCTGAGGAGATGGTCAGTCTTGATCTCTGTCAGGGATGATTCAAAAAGTATTTATTTTTTCAACAAAGAGGCTGTGGTTTCAGTTTTAGAATACTGACGATAAATTCTTTAAAGATTTTAAGTCAAATAGGACTAAAATGCAGCATCTTGAAATATGAAGACAATCCAAAAGCCAGGTGGAAAGTTGAAAATGAAAAAAGGTGACCATAAAAAAATAAGGAAGTGGTAAAGTTGAATTATAGAAACTATAAAAAACCGGAAGAATGACATTCAGATGATGGATTTGATTCGATGCCGTAGGAAGGAAAATTCTGTCTAACAAACAACCCTGTTATAGAGTTTGTTTGGCCTCAGTTGATCAAATAATTGGCTAACCACAATGTTCCGAGGTCTTCATAATCTGTGGGAATGAGGTAGTGAAAGGAAAATTTCATTGCTAAGGGGAAACTTGTACTGTATTGAGAGAAAATTTATGCATAAGATAACCACCTTCTCTCGTCATAAAATACAAAATTGTAGGCAATTATTTTTCAAAATCTGGTAACAAGTTTTGCAAGCATTCTCATTTTCCACATATCATGTACGTATATGCAAACACCCATAAAAAACAGGTTGTTTATTACTGTTTTCTTTACTGAAAATATTTTATTGCAACACACAAAACCGATTCTTTGACATGAGCTTAAAATAATGTATAAATCAAATACTATTTTACCATTATTCAACGTTTGATAGCCAAGAAATATCTCTCCTATGTACTGAAGAGTAAGAATCTGGCTATATATAAATGTATTTTTTTCTGGTCACGCTAAGCTCTCCCCGTTCCTCGGGTAGGGGGATATGGAAATAGTCATACCCTGGTGAGAGGGAGCGCGTGTGGGCTATCTAAATATAAACATTATTTTTGACAGGTTGGGTACACTAGTACAGTATATAAGATAATACCAATGCCTTTAACGAAACAAAATAGCAACTCATTTATTATAAACATTAAAAGAACACAACACTTAGGGTTAAGACCGATAACTTAAAACTTCTGTTAATGGTATTGCTAACAAATGTGACAAATGGAATCAACCCCAGAAATATTGACTGTTTACGCTTCAATATGTAAACAACCCTGTTTATGCTTCAATTAGTACACAAC
The DNA here is from genome assembly GCF_036898095.1 of Palaemon carinicauda. Lineage (NCBI taxonomy): Eukaryota > Metazoa > Arthropoda > Malacostraca > Decapoda > Palaemonidae > Palaemon > Palaemon carinicauda. Next base: position 22,377,532 of record NC_090743.1, read on the forward strand.
CACAAAGTCGTGAGATTACAATACTATTCTTACTCAACTTTTTTCTATTCATTACCTCCCCCCTCCCACCCCCTCTCCCTTACTCCAATAACTGGTAGCCAACCCAACTGTCTCACTGTTCTAAGAAAACATAACTTGAAAGTTGGTGCACAGTAGCCTACGAAAACTATAGAAAGGGTTTATATGAACTTCTTGGAAATTACTTGCATGATTCCTACAATAGCTATCTATTTTTCTAGAATAGTGTTTGTAGACTGGTTCAGTTGGTAAAATACAGAATATTATATATATAAAAAAATAAATGAAAGCTATATTTCAAAAAGCGTTTTAAATGAAATTTACACGGGAATCTAATGAAAATGTATGTTTTAATTGAAAATTACTTGCATGATTTTTATAATACACTTTTATTTTTCTAAAATAGTGTTTGCTGACAGAAATAAAAAAAAAAACATCGAAAAGTAAACGAACGTTATTCTAAAAACCTTTCTAATTAAATATATAAGGAAAGGTAAATCTATGGTTTGAATACATTAATAAATACTCATGAATATCTTTCCTGCATGAAAAATTCTTGTTATTCGTCCTTTGACAAAACAAGCCATAAAACTAAAATAGAAAAAAATCTGGCTTCTTCGCTTATTAACCAAAATAGTACTCAACAATGGCCTCGTATTTAAGCCTATCATCAACACTGTCATTAACTTTAAGGAAATTTCTGAGAAATTAACAACTATGCATGACGGACGCAATCATCGGCTTTAAAGGAATGTCTTCTAAGCCAAGTGACACATCCTGAAGTAGGAAATATAAAAGGAGTTTTTGTATATATCGTCTCACGTCACCGCAAAAATGGCTCGCACTTGGGTGTGGTCCGGGGAGGGGGCATTAGCATTGAGAAAAGACAGGAAACACGGGATGATTAATAAGTTCCTTGGAATTTGTGAGGCTGGGATGAAGTACGCACCGACTTAGGGAAACCCCCTGATGAAGAAATACAACACTATTTTATTTAGAAGTTTTAATTCTATATAACAGCATTAAAATTGGAGCAAATAAATGCCGAAGAAAACGCCCTTGCCGTTCTTGCAAAGATATATATTAAGCTTGGCAAAAATTCGTTTTAACAATTTATGAGGAATTACAATGACAAAGTGAGTTTGACAAACAAGACAGATAAACGGCAAACTTCCATGTGCATTGGTCAATCTATTCATTAAGTTTGAATGAATTTCTTAAACCCTATGAGAGTTACGATGACCAAAAATAAGTGTTACGGACAAACTGATGGATAAAAAACACTTAAGAATATAAACTGGATATCATCCTTACTCTCATATTGGTTATCTACCTTTGTGTATGTTTAGACGAAATTCCCTTAATCCTGTAGCAGCGTTGCGACAGAAAGACAGACATAAACAACTGATCTCGCCTTTGTGCCAAGATTGAATTACAATTATTTTAGTCGAATGGGCATTAAAATATAAGGGATGCGGACATATTGATTAATGGTCATATGAGCAGGAAGGATATTTCATTTACATTTACATATATAAGATGTAAGAACCAAGTTTGACTAAAATCCCTTCAGCCTTGAAAGGGTGCAAAAGATACGGTTAGCTTCAAGTTGACAAATACGTAAAAGGAAAAGCTATACAGTAGGCCCAAAGTCTTTGCTGAGGATGGACTAATAAATTAATAGATAACATAAAAGATAAAAAACAAAAACAAATAAATATGTTGGAATAACGTCGACAAACTGGAACTTGTGTTGATAAAATTGAATTTGATCAGAAGAAAAATACAGATGATAGATTACTTAAAAGAAATGTAGAAAAAGAATTGTAATTAACAAAATGAAGAATTCTTATAAAATACTGAGGTGCAAGTTATCGTGAGGCTGGAAATTAATCAGCAGACAACCTCAAGAATAATCACACGAAATAATAAGCTAATAAAAAAAGGTAATATAAAAATTGAGAAAGTGGTAATTTATTTGAATAGAAAATGTAACAAAAATTCAGTAACTATACTTCACTACCATTAAAGACAGTTGGGTCAACAATCATTTCATGCACTTCTACCTTCGTTTTCTTTCTCTTGCACGCACCAATGTTATTTTCATTGCTTCCCCTACATTTTTAATCTAACTACCTCTACTACCGATCCGCTTACCCAATTCCTATTGAAGTTCATTGTGTTACCATCTAAGTTTTCTTTTTGACTCAAAACCTTACACTTTCTTACGTCCAACCTAAACTTTATCCTGTTTTAAATATTTTCAAACTGATTCATTAGTACCTGCAGTTTCTCATGATAATTCTCAAGCACTACAGCCATTTCAGATTCCATTCACGAACCCATTGCATAATTCATCAACTTTGCAGCTTCTTCCCATCTCAAATTGCAACAGACCATCCATAAAACTATTAAACTGCCAAGGAGACTCAACGCACTCTTGTATGGCTTTTACACCAAACGAGTCGCTCCCAATTATGCATATTTTAACACGCGTCTAAATTTCATTACAAAAAATATTACTCATTCTCTCTTATCTTCGACTCCATTTGCCTTCAACACCCCT
>NC_090743.1:22382615-22387615 GCF_036898095.1 Palaemon carinicauda
TTATTGGTGCACACTTTGTTTTTTCTATTCGATTTGGTCAATACATGTAAGGAAAATTATTATTATTATTATCATTATCAATATGACAAAGAACACTCAATAAGTGCCACGTGCAGTAAACTAAAAGACCCTTCTTGTTTAGATCTTTTAAAAGTATATTATCATCATCATCATCATCATCTCCCCCCACGCCTATTGACACAACGGGCCTCAGTTAGATTTCGCCATGCGTCTTTATTTTGAGTTGTTAAATCAATTCTTCTCCATTCGCCATTTCCTACTTCACGCATCATAGTTCTCAGTCATGTAGGTCTAGGTCTTCCAACTCTCCTAGTGCCTTGAGGAGCCTAGTTAAAAGTCTGGTGAACTAATCTCTCTTGGGGAGTGCGAAGAGCATGAGCAAACCACCTCCATTTTCCCCTCACCCTGATCTCATGCACATATGGCACTCGTGTAATCTATCTTATAATTTAATTTCTAATCCTATCCTGCCATCTAACTCCTAATATTCTTCTGAGGGCTTTGTTCTCAAATCTACAAAATCTGTTGGATATTGTTTTATTGTTGTACCACGACTCACGTCCATACAGTAACACTGACCTCACTAAACTAATATATATCCTGATTTTTGTGTAATTTCAGGCGATTAGTTTTCCAAATCTTATTTAACCTAGCCATTGTCTGATTTGCTTTTTTCAATCTTTCATTAAACTCCAATTCTAAAGACCCTGTATTAGAGATCATAGTTCCTCAATACTTGAATGATTCTACCTCATTATTCTTTCTCCTTCCAATGATATTTCATCTTCCATCGCACATTCCGTTCTCATCATCTCTGTCTTCTATTCATCTTTAGCCCAACCTCCTCTGATATTTTCATGCATTCTAGTAAGCAAGCATTGCAAATCCTGAGGTCTTCTGCTAATAAGTACAGCGTCATCTGCATACTCTAGGACAACTAATTTCCTATTACCAATCCAGTCCAATCCTTCTCCACCATCTCCAACTGTTCTATGCATTACAAAATCCACGAGGAGGATAAACAACATAAGTGCCAACACATTCCCTTGGAGTACTCCACTGTTCACTGGAAATTCTTTTGACTCCACTAAAATTAACTTTGCACTTACTATGCTCATGAAGAGACTTAATCAAATTTACATATCTATGAGGAACTCCATAATAATGCAGGATTCTCCCCATAATTGGCCGGTGCACACTATCATAGGCTTTTTCATAGTCCATCAACAGTGGATTCCTATATTCTACACATTGCTGTACAACATCTCTTAAAATGAATATTTGGTCAGTATAACTTGGAAGATTGAAAGACGTGCATGTGTTTAGGGGTATGGCTAACGGTATGTCTGATCATTTTTTGGTGGAAGGAAAATTGGTTGTAGCAAAAGAGTGGGGGAATAGAGTAGGTGGATGTAAAAGGGAGCTAGTGAGGGTTGAAGAGCTAATAAAACCTGGGGTAAAAAGTAAATATCAGGAAAGGTTGAAAATGGCATATGACGAAGTGAGAGTAAGAGAAACTGGTAATTTAGAGGAGGAGTGGAAGTTAGCAAAAGAAAATTTTGTTGGGATTGCAAGTGATGTATGTGGCAAGAAGGTTGTTGGAGGCAGCATGAGGAAGGGCAGTGAATGGTGGAATGAAGGAGTGAAGGTAAAAGTGGAAGAGAAAAAGAGGGCTTTTGAAGAATGGCTGCAGAGTAATAGTATAGAGAAGTATGAAAAATATAGAGAGAAAAAGGTGGAAGTAAAGCGCAAGGTACATGAGGCAAAGAGGGCAGCTGACCTGAGGTGGGGTCAGGGACTAGGTCAGTCATATGAAGAGAATAAGAAGAAGTTTTGGAAAGAAGTGAAGAGAGTAAGAAAGGCCGGCACAAGAATTGAAGAGACAGTGAAAGATGGAAATGGAAGGTTGTTAAAAGGAGAGGAGGCAAGGAAAAGGTGGGCGGAATATTTTGAAAGTTTGCTGAATGTTGAGGATGATAGGGAGGCAGAGATAATTGCTGTTCCAGGTGTTGAGGTGCCAGTGATGGGAGATGAGAATGAGAGAGAGATTACAATAGAGGAAGTGAGGAGAGCACTAGATGAAACGAGAGTAGGAAAAGCATCTGGTATGGATGGTGTGAAAGCTGAGATGTTGAAGGAAGGGGGTGTGACTGTAATTGAATGGTTGGTGAGATTGTTTAATGTGTGTTTTGTGTTGTCAATGGTACCAGTAGATTGGGTCTGTGCATGTATTGTACCACTATATAAGGGTAAGGGAGATGTGCATGTGTGTTGTAATTCAAGAGGTATTAGTTTGTTGAGTGTAGTTGGAAAAGTGTATGGTAGAGTACTGATTAATAGGATTAAGGATAAAACAGAGAATGCAATCTGGGAAGTACAGGGGGGTTTTAGAAGAGGTAGGGGTTGTATGAATCAGATTTTTACAGTTAGGCAGATATGCGAGAAATATTTAGCAAAAGGTAAGGAGGTGTATGTTGCGTTTATGGATCTGGAGAAAGCATATGATAGAGTTGATAGGGAAGCAATGTGGAATGTGATGAGGTTATATGGAGTTGGTGGAAGGTTGTTGCAAGCAGTGAAAAGTTTCTACAAAGGTAGTAAAGCATGTGTTAGAATAGGAAATGAAGTGAGCGATTGGTTTCCGGTGAGAGTGGGGCTGAGACAGGGATGTGTGATGTCGCCGTGGTTGTTTAACTTGTATGTTGATGGAGTGGTGAGAGAGGTGAATGCTCGAGTGCTTGGACGAGGATTAAAACTGGTAGACGAGAATGATCATGAATGGGAGGTAAATCAGTTGTTGTTTGCGGATGATACTGTACTGGTAGCAGACACAGAAGAGAAGCTTGACCGACTAGTAACAGAATTTGGAAGGGTGTGTGAGAGAAGGAAGTTGAGAGTTAATGTGGGTAAGAGTAAGGTTATGAGATGTACAAGAAGGGAAGGTGGTGCAAGGTTGAATGTCATGTTGAATGGAGAGTTACTTGAGGAGGTGGATCAGTTTAAGTACTTGGGGTCTGTTATTGCAGCAAATGGTGGAGTGGAAGCAGATGTACGTCAGAGAGTGAATGAAGGTTGCAAAGTGTTGGGGGCAGTTAAGGGAGTAGTAAAAAATAGAGGGTTGGGCATGAATGTAAAGAGAGTTCTATATGAGAAAGTGATTGTACCAACTGTGATGTATGGATCGGAGTTGTGGGGAATGAAAGTGATGGAGAGACAGAAATTGAATGTGTTTGAGATGAAGTGTCTGAGGAGTATGGCTGGTGTATCTCGAGTAGATAGGGTCAGGAACGAGGTGGTGAGGGTGAGAACGGGTGTAAGAAATGAGTTAGCGGCTAGAGTGGATATGAATGTGTTGAGGTGGTTTGGCCATGTTGAGAGAATGGAGAATGGCTGTCTGCTAAAGAAGGTGATGAATGCAAGAGTTGATGGGAGAAGTACAAGAGGAAGGCCAAGGTTTGGGTGGATGGATGGTGTGAAGAAAGCTCTGGGTGATAGGAGGATAGACGTGAGAGAGGCAAGAGAGCGTGCTAGAAATAGGAATGAATGGCGAGCGATTGTGACGCAGTTCCGGTAGGCCCTGCTGCTTCCTCCGGTGCCTTAGATGACCACGGAGGTAGCAGCAGTAGGGGACTCAGCAGTATGAAGCTTCATCTGTGGTGGAAATGTGGGAGGTTGGGCTGTGGCACCCTAGCAGTACCAGCTGAACTCGGCTGAGTCCCTGGTAAGGCTGGAGGAACATAGAGAGTAGAGGTCCCCCCCCCCCCCCCCTTTTTTTTTTTTTTTTTTTTTTTTTTTTTTTTTTTTTTTTTTTTTTTTTTTTTTTTGGTTGATGTCGGCTACCCCCCAAAATTGGGGGAAGTGCCTTTGGTATATGGATGGATGGATAACTTCTAACTTTACTAAATACCGCTCGTTCATCTCTCAGCTTTTCATCAATCTTTCTTTCTAGCCTCTTCAAAATATGCAAACTAGATTTTTTCATAATAACTGACGTGTGATGCCTCTGTAATTATTACAATCCGTCAGATCTCCTTTTTTTGCCATTTTCACCAACACTCCTAGCTCCCATTCATCAGGTTTTGTCTCTCCATGCCACATTCTACAAAATAATCTTGTAAGTATTCAGGGAGTCACTTCATTTTCGGAGAATATCATCTCAGCAGTTATTCCATCGTATCCAGGGGCTTTCAATCTCTTGAGATTTTTAAGAATAGCTTCGACTTCAAAAACACTGAATTCATTCATGGGCACATCAAGATTTTCCTCTTAACGTATATCAATCAAATTATTCCCTTCATATCTCCAATTCATGACCTCACTAAAGTGTTCCATCCAACGTTGCCTTTCTACATCCTCGGTTGTTATAACAGTTCCATCTCTCTTTTTGATGGGTATATGCTTCTTCTTCTTTACCCCAGTAATGATTTCATTAATAATTCTATGAGCAATTCTTACACCATAGCCAAATCCTGAATTCATAGCTTTCTCAACCTCATCTGCTTTACTGTCTAAATATTCTCTCCAGTCATTCCAGGCTTTACTTTTGACTTCACTATCAATACTGGAATACTTAGCATGCTCTACCTTGTAATTTTCATTACTTCCTCGAAAAACTTTCAACCATCAATTTCCGTCTAGTCTCTTGTCTATAGTATCCCAACTACCGTTTGATATCCATGGCTTTCTCCTTGCAACTACATGTCCTAAAACTTTACTACCAACTGACTGATATATGTTCTTAATATCACACCATTCTTCTTTAATTTTCTTAGTATAACTAGCTAATTAATTAGCTTTCAATGGATACTGCCTCTTGCAGTGTCCCCCCAAAAGCTACAGAATAATTTATTCTTATACAATAATAATTATAACAACAACAACAACAATAATAATAATAATAATAAAACACCCAGCATACTTGAGAAGCCACCCGTTGAGATACTACCGCTAGTGAATCATGGGGTCATTTGACTGGCCAG
>NC_090743.1:22400115-22402615 GCF_036898095.1 Palaemon carinicauda
ATTAAAGATACCACGATATAAAAACATATAATCCATTAAATTTAATATCTAAAGGTCAGAACCGTTCAAAGAATCATAAAAGGAAGATTAAGCTGATAATTCTATATGTGGAATTAATCTCGATAAAGCAATACAATGAAAATAAGCTTCAATTAAAGAGAAGAGTCATCAGTATAACTTCGCATTCTTATATATGTCGCAACTTCGTTACATAACAATATAAACTAATATACAGTATAACCTATTTCATTAGACACATTAACATTAAAATTGGTTTAATCTTTCACATGATTATGTGTGAAGAATATATGCCAATCTGATAGTTATTTCTAGTAGAGCTAAAACGACACTAATATAATCAGACTCTCTTCCCCTGTATTCTAAGAACATAGAACCCGAAACTACAGCAAAAACCATACGAATATAATACTTATTTCTTTGGCAAAAGAGAGAGACTTCCTCTATATACTAAAAACATAAAAAATCCACACCTAAAACCTTGAGTCAGAGGTAATGGTTTTGTCAAGAAACTTGGGCTTCACTTTCCAGCTAGCAAGTCATGGAGCAGTTCTAATTATGGCTTTAAGTGAATGGTTGTATGTTGGTTTTTAATGATCAGGGAATGTCAGATGAGAGAAAAATGGGGACAAGCTCGCTTGGTAATCAAGGATTGTTTTAAAATGACCTATGCAAGTTTGTCTCCTTAAAGGAGTTCGGTGAGTAAACTTTGAGGTGCAAATGGTAATGCCATTCTCTGTACAGCTATTCTAAATATATATATATATATATATATATATATATATATATATATATATATATATATATATATATAATAAATAAATATATATATATATATATATATATATATATATATATATATATAGTATATATATATATATATTATATATATATATATATATATATATATATAAAACTAAGTATAACTTTAGATTATTAGCATTAATATATATATATATATATATATATATATATATATATATATATATATATATATATATATATATATATATATACATATAAATAAATAAATATAAATATATATATATATATATATATATATATATATATATATATATATATATAGTATATATATATACAGTATATATATATATATATATATATATATATATATATATATATATATAAAACTAAGTATAACTTTAGATTATTAGCATTAACAGTGTTAAGAAATGCAGCCAACTGCAATGGCATAGCACAAAGTATAATATAAGAAACAAAGATTGTTCCCTTTTTTAAACTTATTTTCCTTCTTTTTCTGGTTTTCAAATCTTGATCGTATTGGACGAGTACGAAACTCCCTCTGACACTATAACCTGACCCACGAAAGACTGACATTGACCTACCTTTCAAAATCGCTGACTTTTCTTTTTGGCAAAAGGCTAACAGATCAAACCGATTCTCTGGTTTATCAGTCACGAGCAAACCTTCTATGCATCTGGATTTAACTTCATCATAATGTTTATATATATATATATATATATATATATATATATATATATATATATATATATATATATATATATATATATATATGTATATATATATATATATATATATATATATATATATACACACACATACATATATATATATATATATATATATATATATATATATATATATATATATATATATATATATAGACTGAATTTGTACACAGTTTATGCATCTCTCTACCAATTAACAAAATAGTTGTCAAGCTCCTTTTTAAAGACCAGACCAGGCCCATTTAACCTCTATGGGTCCACCTCCTTTATCCAGTTCTGAAAGAAGTGTCTTTCAGACTTTACTGAAGGTTTCTTGTTATGGATTTCTTGATTGGTAAAATACACAATATTACGAGACGGTTTCTCTCCTTTCGCAGTATGAATGTAGTTGCAATTTGCCTTCAAACGTTTATTTACAGAAATTTTTATACATAATTACAAAATTCCTAGTTAAAAGATAAGGTTAAAATAAATCATCCTTTCTAAAAGATAGTCCCTCGGGAAACAGCTAAAAATATTATCTCATAACACCTGACAGTCAAATTCTTACATTCGGTTCAATCCAAACATACTGTAAAAAAATATTGTCAATTTCAGGGACAAATCCAATAATGAAAAAAAAAAAAATTAAAAAAAAATTAAAAATAAATAAATAAAGAATAAAACCCCATGAATTAAAAAATACCGTCTTGGTAAATTTATAATCATTAGTCCACTCTGGAGCACTAATGACATAACCTTTAGGTTCCCAAAGGTTTCCCCACAAAGAATACAGCATATAAAAATTTCATTTGATGTTTAAATTCGGCCTCTGACCTTAAGAATAGATCCTTAAGTGCACAGAGGCTATAATCAGCTATTACCGACAGTACATGATTATGTTAACGCCCTTGATGCTAAAACGAACGCCCATTTGACTTGCATTATCAAGAGCCCTTTCAGCTTCAAGAAGATCATTAATCATTCAACGC
>NC_090743.1:22410115-22413315 GCF_036898095.1 Palaemon carinicauda
GGACCGTCTTCAATCATGCAAGCCACACACGTCACGAACGATCAGTAACGAAGCTAGGTTTTGAGAGAGAGAGAGAGAGAGAGAGAGAGAGAGAGAGAGAGAGAGAGAGAGAGAGAGAGAGAGAGATCTGCCATGAAGGTAGATGTTTGGCAGTAAAATTTTCTGAGAAAACACTTTAAAAGTCCAAAGAGAGAGAGAGAGAGAGAGAGAGAGAGAGAGAGAGAGAGAGAGAGAGAGCACATAAACACAGATATTTGGCAGAAAAATGTTCAAAGGGAAGAAAAATATGAAACTTGAAAGTCGAAAATCAGAGAGAGAGAGAGAGAGGAGAGAGAGAGAGAGAGAGAGAGAGAGAGAGAGAGAGAGAGAGAGACAGACAGACAGACCACATAAACACATAAACGTTTGGCAGTAAAATGTTCAAAGAGAAAAAAAAAACGTCGAAATACAAAAGGAGGGGGTGCTCACGCTTGTATGAGAAAACAAACTCACATCACATTATTTACCCCGAAACCACCTCTGGCCTTCTGGCACTGTAGAGGCCACGTCAGGCAACCGACCCTTTAATGTAGGGATAACGGTGGGAAAGAAGACGACCGCAGACACCGCCCCCCTTACAAACTACTCCATCAAAATGGTCTACACCACCATAATAACGATCGCAATGCCAGATAACTGTACTCGATAACTCGACATAAATTGCCTAAACAAGGAAGGGCTTTGTATCGAAGGATAAAATAATAACGGGAAAAGCGCAAAATAAAAAATATTTTTATAACCCCGTGATATGTGAGAACAAAACCTGAGAAATAACAGCATATGTACTGAAAAATACTTGAACTTCAAATTATTTACAAGAAAGATAATAACCCGTTGGTATAATATAACCATTTCACTTAAACAAAAACAGCACTTCACGCTTTGTGTTCTTTGTAACAAAAGAATTTCAATATTAGGGTTCATAAATTTGCATCACCCGTCTCTGTATTTGAAGGCCGTTTTCTTCGAAAATAATTTATTCACGCACATTCATTCATTGCAGACCCGGATGTCGCGTAATGCAAAAATAATTTCGCTTTACTTCGAAAAATAGTTTGTCATACCGGAAATAATTTTTCAAGTCTTATTGAAATAAAGGATCATAACTAACTTATGAAAGGGAATAATGCATATATAATTCTAATACAGTTCTTGATAATAATTGCATTAATTATATAGCTGGACACTTCTGATACAATTCTTTCTCATAAGTAAATTAATTAAATAAACCAAAAACAACTTAATGAAGCGTACATTATAAAACCAAAACAATTACCATTATCTTCAAATATATCGAAAATTACAACTCAAAACTTAAAACAACACAACAATAAATAAAATTGAGAATATTTCAACACAAAACTTCAAAACTACACAACAATAAAAATAAATGAGATTAACATTCCAAACTCAAAACAACACAACAATGAAAATAAATCAAAATATTACAACTCAAAACTTAATAATAACAATAGTAAAAATAAATGATATTATTAAAATTCAAAATTTAAAACAACACGAAAATAAAAAATATCAGCACATTAAAAGAACATAACAATTTTAGAACTACCGTACCTCCTGACTTTACATGTCCAAGGACTCCACATCATAAATGGAGCATGACGCATTGTAAAACGAAGAAGGAAGAAAAACAGAATACGTTGAAATGAAATATAACAAGTCATGTTGCATTGTGTATGGCATGCGTATATTCTCTCTCTCTCTCTCTCTCTCTCTCTCTCTCTCTCTCTCTCTCTCTCTCTCTCTCTCTCTCTCTCTCTCTCTCTCTCTCTCTCTCCAATTTTGTCAAAGAAATAGTCATGTTGCATTGCGTATAGCATGCGTATATTCTCTCTCTCTCTCTCTCTCTCTCTCTCTCTCTCTCTCTCTCTCTCTCTCTCTCTCTCTCTCTCTCTCTCTCTCTCTCTCCTTTTGTCAATGAAATGGGTACGTTCAAACCCACAGAATCAGGTCAAGTTTTATTATTTTCATGTTGGAAATAAAACACATGATAAACTTGTGGGAACCAGTTCCATTCTAATCCTTTACTGCTACAATGCAAATCAAATTTATGCTAATACAAATTCAACATTTTATATAATCAAAATGAAATGTGTACATAAAAATAAGGTAGTACATGCTATTCAGGAAATACCGTCCTAATGTAAATACGAACAAATAAGTAAATAAACTATTTAAATTGAAAGAACATTTATTTTTCTTATCACTGAACTCTAATCGTACCAGCTTCCATGTAAAGTAGTAAAAGTGTATAAAATAATTACAGCTCGATGTATTTCTAAACAGGAAAAAGTATATGAAGTATAAACAATGTCCTCAGATCCTCATTAAATTCATCTAAATCTCCGTAACACAAACGTATCTCAAGCTAGTTATTAATCGGTTTTAACGAGGTCCTTAAATCTGAGTGTAGTTTGGCAATTATTCTTTACACGTCTCATAATGGAAAATATTCACCAATAAAATCTAACAACTGATATAAATATATTTCCAAATCTCCTCATTTCTCTTCCCTTATAACATCCTGAATACAACATTTAAATATTTCTATGCAAAGTAAAAACATATATAGATTAAAAAGTAAACTTGCAGCTTTCCAAAAGACTTGTTTTGATGAGCGCATCGAATATTCCCGAATCTCGTCATTCCTCTGAATACAACCTTCCAAAATTTCTATGCAAAGAAAAATCTATATATATTTTTAAAATAAAATCAACAACTCCCCAAATCCTTGTTTCAATGACCGCTTCGAATGGGAGCTGAAGAATTCTCTATTTACCTTGGTTGACTAATTTCCGAAGGTGCCATCATTTCAAAAATTTTGGTCTTTCTCATCCGTATGAATTAGGATAATTCTCTCTCCTATTTGCCCAATTTTGAGTACTTTCAAGCAAATTTAATCATCGCAATGTCATAAAAATAAACAATCATTAATAATATAGTTTTTCTAGTAGTAATTTGTATTGCTAAATATTAGAGAACACATAATTTGCTGTTATTCAAAAGGAAGATTAAATGTTCTGATCGAACAAACTAGCGTTGCATCTGGAGGTAGTAGGTTGGCCAGGACACCAGCCACCCGTTGAGATACTACCGCTAGAGAGTTATGGGGTCTTTTAAATGGCCAGACAGTAATACAC
>NC_090743.1:22413815-22416315 GCF_036898095.1 Palaemon carinicauda
CACTGGATCCTTCTCTCTGTTTACGGTTTATTTTCCCTTTACCCATACACACACACACACACCGAATAGTCTGGCCTATTCTTTTCATATTCTCCTCTGTCCTCATACACCAGACAACACTGTGATTACCCAACAATTCTTCTTCTCTCAAGGAGTCAACTGTAATTGTTCAGTGGCCACTTTCGTCTTGGGTAGTGTCATAGCCTCTGTGCCATGGTCTTGGGTTAGAGTTTTCTTGATTGAGGGTACACTCGGGCACACTATTCTATCCTATTTCTCTTCCTCTTGTTTTGTTAAAGATTTTTTTTATAGTTTTTATAGATATTCATTTTGATGTTAATTTTCTTAAGATATTTTAGTTTTCCTTGTTTCCTTTCCTCACTGGGCTATTTTCCTTGTTGGAGACCCTGGCCTTATAGCATTCTGCTACGGTTGTAGTTTAACGTGTAACAATAATAATAATAATAATAATAATAATAATAATAATAATAATACATAGGACAAGGAAATGCCACTACCAATGGCAACCTTGATTCTTCATTAACCAATTTCTTTACTTCATGCGCCATACAGGTAACAGACGTGACCAAGGCTGACCCATTATTTCTCTCTCTCTCTCTCTCTCTCTCTCCTCTCTCTCTCTCTCTCTCTCTACAAAAAAGGTGAGGTGCCTAATATTTCTTTAAAATTTAAAGATGTCTCATGTGCACTTTATTACTTGTTTTGAATCTGGACAACGAAATTATTCTACAGAAAGCAATAAATTAATTATATCAAATAATTATAAAATTGAAAAATAACTCCAGATTTCACCCCTTTTTCTTCTTAAAACACATCCAAAACTTTTTTTATTTAAGTTTTTCAAAATCATTTGTTAAATTTCCTTCTATCTTCAAGGAAATGAGTATCTCAACATCAAATAAAAAGTGAGTACTAGGTCCACTGACAAAGCCCACTTTTTAGTTTATTACCAATAGTATCTTAACCTCTCTACACAAGTCCATAGTAAAAAAAAAAAAAAAAAAAAAACCTACCACCTTCCGCATCTTCAAACTGTGAAGCAACATATAAATACCTATACTAGAACTGGTTACACAACTGCAACCATCTAGGAAGAAGATTCTGTTGTTATATGAAACTCATCCTTATATAACCAACCAGTTTGAGATGATCCCATGAAAACCACAATCGATTATGTAAGATAATAGCTGCTAGATGGAACTGATATTATGACTTGAAATGAAGAAACCCGACACTCGCCGGGGCAGCTGGTCACCTACATCCTGCCAAGGATTGAGAAATATCAATGTTTTTTACGCTCAGGATTGTCTGAACCATTGATAAAAAAAAAAAAAAAAAAAAAAAAAAGGTGTGATTGAGTATGGCGATAGTCTCTGTTAATATAGCAAACAAGAAAAGATGCTGATGTTTTTTAGGTTTAAAAGCCACGCATGAAAGGCAGAGGCAAAGGACAGTGACCATGCCATAGAGAGTGACCTTATATACAGTACTTATGCTCAGCGCCCAAGTCCCCTCTCCACCCAAGCTAGGACCAGGGAAGGCCAGGCAATGGTTGCTGATGACTCAGCAGGCAGACCTATAAGCTCCCCCCTAAACCCCCACCCCCATCTGTTGCTCACAAGGTTGCAAACACAAGAAACTATAAAGATTTAGTGGTACTGGAACCTCATTCCGGCTATTCGCTAGGCTGGGACGTTCCCAATTGGAGGATGAAAGCCTCCGATTACAGTCAGAACTAATAAAGTAAGTTTATGTTAGTAAGAACAGTCACTACCAGTTTAGACGCGGAATAAAGCGATGGAAAAATTAAATTTAGGGGAAGGAAATAGAAAAGAAGGGAGAAGATCCACTTTCTTTTTTGTGAGAATTTGAAGAATCCAGTTCTTCGAACCTGCTGATTTAAAAACGTATTCTGTAGTTCTCCATTATGAAATTAGTCATCAAGATATGAATGGTAAGAATAGATTAATTACGTCTTGGAAAATCCTAAAAAAACAAATATGCTTTTGACTTGGAATTCTTGAAGTATATTCATATAATTCTACGAGGGAAAAAAAATCCTATTTTTTGTGCTTCCATTAACTTGCGGTTATTGGAGCTTTCATACTCTGTTATTTGACTGACATTTTCATTTCTAAACACAGTGGAATCGAATTCGATCTTTTCTAAGGTTTGATAGACGTCATTGAAACGCGTCCCTATTACCCAATGAGGGATGGGAACATGGTCGAGTACTTGAATTCTTATGGCATTCATCACTTCAAAAGTAAAAACATGAAGAAAGAGAGAGAGAGAGAGAGAGAGAGAGAGAGAGAGAGAGAGAGAAAATTCTTATATCATTTATCACTTCAAAGTAAAAACATGAAGAGAGAGAGAGAGAGAGAGAGAGAGAGAGAGAGATTGAGAGAGAGAGAGAGAGAGATTGAGAGAGAGAGAGAGAGAGAGAGAGAGAGAGAGAGAGAGAGAGAGAGAATTTCTC
>NC_090743.1:22421315-22429568 GCF_036898095.1 Palaemon carinicauda
TTCTTGCTTATATAAATATTCTCTCACTCAAAATTCATAACACATAAAAAGTTAGTATTTTTGTTACATTCAAAAGCAAAACCCCAAGGAGATAAAAAAATTGATACTGCACAAATATATTATTGTTTAAAAACCAAAGTATCAGATTTCGAGATAAATCAAAATGCATGATATATAAACCAAAATGAACAAAAACCTCACAATCCCTTTCGCAATTAAAGTCATCATAAACTCTTGTGAGTGAAAAATAACTCGAATTTCTGAAGAAAAGTGACAAAAAAATCCTTATCTCCTTAAAACCTATGATCAACAGATCCGCACAAAATATGCGATAAGATCACACAAAGCTGTAAAATAGAAGAAAATTATGATCAGTTTCAAACTCTTCATATAATGGCCATAATCCTTGCATTAGAGAAACTATGCAGTACAAAATAAAAGAAAATCCTTGACCAATATCCATCTCTTCAGGTAATGACTTGAAATTCTACATATGAAAAAGAAAAAAAAGTTACCTTCATAATACATTTCACCAACGGGACCCCAAAGATTAAATGAAACGAGTTTGATTTTAATGCCCCAAAGGAACAATATCAAAGAAGGTTTTTTTTATTTTTTTTTTTCTTTCTTTTGTGGCATTCCCGGCACTTTCGGAATTACTTATTCACTTACTGAAATTCAATGCATTTTGCAACACTATAATTATTCATTGATTTTTTTAAGACTATAAAGTAATATTTATTTTATATAAATATGCATTTTATCTTTTAAAATTAAAATTCAAACATTAAAATGTATAGTAGCAGTACTCATGACATAAACATCACGAGAAATCCTTGTTTTTTTTAGACCAAAATAAAATATTTTTCTTTTATAAATATGAGTTATTCCTTTAAAAAAAATGTAGTAGTAACAGTAGCAAAACTAATGACATAAACAACACGATAAAACCCTGTTTTTTTTTTTTTTTTTAACGAAAATAATTTTTGGGGTATAAATAATGTTTGTTATCCTAGAAAAAATAGAAATAAAATATTAAACTGTAGTAGTAGCAGTACTAATGACATTAACAACACGATAAAACCCTCCTATTCAATACAAAGACGGGAATTTTGATCATATCGTAAGCAGTTAATCACCATGATATATCGGTGACCAATTGCTCAGCACGATATTTTGCACGGCTAACTGCATCTGTGCAATAGTGGGAACAGGACGGCAAAAAAAAAAAGGGTCTAATAGATATCTCTCTCTCTCTCTCTCTCTCTCTCTCTCTCTCTCTCTCTCTCTCCAGGCCACAGCCAAATATAGTGTTCACATCAACAACCGAGTCAAAAGAAAACGTGTCTACTTCGACCCTTCCCTGCCCATGACGAGAAGCTAAAATACGATATAAATTAACATGCGTCGATGGATTATGTATATTTATTAACATGTGGCGTGAAAACGCTTAGGGTCCATTTAATGAATAACAATTGTGGTCTTCTTGGCCCAAGTAATTAATAGTGTCCTTGGCCGTTAGTCTAGTGTATATATATATATATATATATATACATATATAAGTACATATGTATATAATATATATATATGTGTGTGTGTGTGTGTGTGTAAATCTGAAATTCGTCGACAGTAGTCAGGTAAGTTTTCTTATTTGTGTAAAATTACATGAAATACTTTTCAACAACAAAAATGCTGTACAAAAAAATCGGATTAGTAATCAATATATAAAAGCTCACAACTCTGCATTTTTTATAACAGCTGTTTAATTCGTTGTTTACAAATCTCATCAACATTAATCACCGACTGAATATTCTATTGGTAAATAACGTGAAAAAGCTCTTTGTGTATGATAACAATTATACACAAGAATGATTGCGGATATACCAAGTATGACCTTCAATATTAATTATTCATTCTGGACTTCATTCACAACTCGTTAGACCACCCCACCTTAAAGGTGTCAACAAAACCAGTCTTGACAACTCGACAAACTCACCCGCAACACCAAGTCTAAATTCTGACTTTCGGTAATTTTAGTAAATGAAACCAGCTGTTACTAAGAGAAAAGACTTTCTGGGTTTATTAATTATCTCGCTGCATTTTATGTATATATTCAAATCAAGGTGAATAACAAGGATTGGTCTCTGTTCTGAAATTGATAGATACCAAATCATGTCACAAGTTGGGATTTTCAACAGTATAATTCGATAAGTAAACGTGATCTACTTTCAATATAAGGAATACACAATTCATGATTCTATGGATATCACTGGGTTTTGAAATAAAGAAAAAAATAAATTAAGTTTTCCTTTAGGTAGAAGAACAGAGTTCCAGCCATAAAGGTGTTCTTAAAGGCATATTCGGCAAATATATATATATATATATATATATATATATGCTTGTACTTGGGGTTACATTACAGTGCACCGCGGGAGGTACACTAAAGGTAGTATGACAAACGAAGCAAAACTTAATGAGAGAGAGAGAGAGAGAGAGAGAGAGAGAGAGAGATGTACGCAAATACAAGACAGCATTGTTTAATTTTTCAGATTTTATTATCTGAGCTGCTGGTCTCAAACAACGAGGGTTTACGGTCTTCCAATAAACGACTGTACATATACTAACCAGAAAAACAAAAGGTGTGACAGAAGATTATTTTCATAAGAATCATCTGTAACTAAGAAAAAAATATAAGTGGAAGATCATAGCTATGGTTTATCCTAAAATCACGATGTAATGAAAATAAAAACAACCTTATGTGGTTCTGATGAGGTTTCAAAAATGATATTTGAGTGGTCGCCTATGACGACGTAAATATGTTTTAAATATCATTCAAACAAAACTCACAATCTAAATAGAGAATGAGAAAGTCCATATCAATAACACGTTCGAAACCTTTAGAATTTCAATAATGTAAATTCTGTTTCAAGTCAAAATTCATTAACTAATACACTAAGCAGATCTGAATTTCATTTACAAAACTAAATATAGCTGGCTACAAAGCCTGACACAAAAAATAAATTCCCTCTCAAATCCTACACACTGAAATATTTGATTATAACCTTAAATAGTTTAATAACATAAAGGAAGTTTTGTACCCAAATTGCTATCATTTGTAACATGTAGAGATTATATGCGAACATACATGACGTTGGTTTACAACAATAACTGAATTATACACACCTTAACTGAATTACGATCGTTTACAATAGGTAAAATTTGCTTTTAGTGATATGTAAAGCTTTGCAGAGATCGACAAATCTTGTTTTTTTCATTAAGAGTTTGTCATCAATAATGAATTTGTTTACAACCATTCGTAAGAATCGAGAGAAAAATAACAAAATTAATTTGATACTTAGATCATCACGTTCCGTTTGCTTCGAGAATACACGATTCCATGAAAAAAGGTGTAGCTTTACGTAGGCTACCCAACTAAAGGTTATATATTTAACTTTTAAGAAATCTGGATTACGACTTCATAAATTATATATCCAAATACCTAACCATTACCTGCTTAGCTGTACACACAAAGTAAATAAAGGTTCGATTTCAAATGACAAACGAAATGCACAAGCTGGCTTGGATGATACAATAGACAGTGCAATAAGTCAATTCACACAAATCGGCCATTTGTTGTGCCAAAACTGAAGTTTAATAGTATTGGAAAGCTCCTAAAGTAAATAAATCCTATAGTAAATATGCAGTAGACAAAATTTTCATTTGTATTATTTTTTTGGCTAAGAGCTACTCCCTGCCAGGGAGGCCATTCAGCGTCAAAGTGCAACTAGGGGAACAATCGATAACGCAGTTGCACTATGATGTAAATGTTAAGAGCTTAGAGAGCAAGGTGGAAGATAGCAGGAATGACGGTAAGGCTAAAGGCTCAAAAGTGGTTGCACCCCGGATCGAAAGGACGGTGTAAAATGTCTACAGTGCACCACATGAAGTGCACTGGTAATACTTGCCCAATCACGTCGGGGCTTTTGATCGTTGGCTTTATTTAGGTAACAATGCTTTTGTATGGGAAGCGAGACAAAATTAAACATCGTAAACTGATATATTGTCAAATATTGTATTATACAATAGCTTAAAAGAATATTATAAAGAAAAAAAGTGTTATTGATAAAGAATCGACAGATTACGAAACTTTTCGATACAATATAAATAAATAAACAAAGGAAAAGAGAGAGAGAGAGAGAGAGAGAGAGAGAGAGAGAGAGAATTTCCCATGCACACGATAAAATAAAAAAGTAATAACATTAAGAAAGGAAAAAATCCTTACTTAACAACTATCCCTCTGAAATGAGAGAGAGAGAGAGAGAGAGAGAGAGAGAGAGAGAGAGAGAGAGAAGTATCTCACAAGTATCTCAAACGCACATGAAAAATAATAAAAGTAATATCAACATAAGCAAAGGAAAAAGCAAGAAAGTGGCCAAAAAATTTTTTACTTAGACAACTATCCCTAGAGAGAGAGAGAGAGAGAGAGAGAGAGAGAGAGAGAATATCCCTCACGCACACGAAAAATAATAAAGTAATATCAACATAAGCAAAGAAAAAAGCAAAATAGTAGCAAAACTCTTTACTTAACAACTAACCCTCTTGAGAGAGAGAGAGAGAGAGAGAGAGAGAGAGAGAGAATATCTCTCACGCACACGAAAATTAAAAAAGTAATAACCAACATAAGCAAAGAAAAAACAAAATAGTAGCAAATCTCTTTACTTAACAACCAACCCTCTTGAGAGAGAGAGAGAGAGAGAGAGAGAGAGAGAGAGAGAGAGAATCTCTCACAAACATGAAAAACAATAAAAATATCAACATAGGGAAAGGAAAAAACAAGAAAGAGGCAAAAAATAACTTTACTTAAAATTATTCCTCTTCAGAGAGAGAGAGAGAGAGAGAGAGAGAGAGAGAGAATCTCTCTCACGCACATGACAGGACAATGAATAACCTGTCGACCCGATTCGATATCCTACGAGATTTATAAAACCATAACTTTCGTGGCAGGGATGTTCAGATTTTCGAATCACACAGATGCGATACGAATTATGCGTTGCCCAACTCACAATCTCAGAGGGATTAGGATAGCTACGCATTCTATATATTCATGACAGCTTCAAGGCTCCTTGGATTTAGATTTATTGATTATTTATTCTTATATATATCCAGATACCCATTTATTCATTCTTTGTTTATTTATTCATTTATTAATTCCGATTTATTTATCTTCTCATTTATCTTAGTATTTACATATTCTTAGAATCCTTGACCTAGTGTATGTGAAAATACCTTGCATTTATATTTGTTTTGGAATTAAAAAAGAAAAAAATCTAGAACATTTTTCGTCCAACATTTTATTTCTTTAAACTGTCAATTATTCCCAATTTCAATAGACATGGGGAATAGAAACTAATAAAAAGTAGGACCCGTAAAAAATTAAATATCTTAAATGCACTCTTTTTCTCTTCTCTTATCAGTGGCTTATTAAAAGTATTGCTACCACACAAAGCAAATACAGACAGCGAATCTATCTTTACAACAGCCACAGCAGTCTAGGATATGAAATGAAATCTTAAAAAACAAAAACAAATGAGTAACAGAATATAAAGCAAAATCTCCAGAGGAAAGATTGATTAGATAAACAAATCTTACAACCATATAATAATAATACTAATGATAATGATAATAATAATAATAATAATAATAATAACAATAATAATAATAATAATAATAATAATACTGTAATCTTCCCTAAATAATAATGAGCAATACACACACTATTTTATTTATTCATTTATATATATATATATATATATATATATCTTTGCCGTCACGCTTAGCTCTATCCGTCCTTTGGTTAGAGGGAGAGGGAGCATTCATACCCTGGTGAGAGGGGGCGGAGTGTGTGTGCATCTCTACATATATATTTAGCTGTCTATTTCGACGGTCTGCGTACTCTGGCAATAATAATAATAATAATAATAATAATAATAATAATAATAATAATAATAATAATAGTAGTAGAGTTGTCAATCCCTGATTGGCATCAACGGATCATCCAGGTATTAATGTCACTAAATGGTCAAGGTCGAGTTTCAAGTCACAAATCCTGAATTAATCTTGCAAAACATAACACTAAGTATTGGGATTGAGAATACATTTGGATAAAGTACAGAAGGAAGAAAAGTTTGGTAGATGATTTAAGGAAAGAAAAGGAGAAACCCAGTTATTAAAATTATCGTTTCATTAGGAATTATTAGGGAAAAGTGGAAAATAAAACCAGGAGCTGAAAAATAATCAGACGTGATGTTCATGAGCTTCGTGCGCAGATATACGAAAAAGTTAAGGCAGTGGAAGTTTTTAGCATAAAGAAGTCATCCATGTTCCATTAACTGAATTATGCAGGTAGCAGTAACCTCTATGTTATTCTTTCATTTGGGACAATCTACTCTATAGCTTGTTGCTAATAATAATAATAATAATAACAATAATAATCTCCCCAATATAATATACTCCTACTACTACTACTACTAATACTACTACTATAAATAATAATAATAATAATAATAATAATAATAATAATAATAATAATCATCATCATCATCATAATAATCTCCTCTATATAATATAATACTACTACAACTACTACTACAAATAATAATAATAATAATAATACTAATAATAATAATAATGAAATAATAATAATAATAATAATAATAATAATAATAATAATAATAATAATAATAATACAGACAACTAGAAAAGACTGTCTAATACTATGACCCAAATAGAACCAAAGCCGTCCCGATCTTGACCCCCATAACAGCAACAATATCTCCAAAGAGACCGCGTTCACGAGGAGGAGGAGGAGGAGGAGGAGGGGGGGGGGGTTCAGATCCCCCTCATGGGAAGGAGGGGAAGGTTGAAGAGTGGAATGATTCTTAATTCTCTTGACCTACGCATGCGCATCAGGATGGAATTCTTAAAGAGCGAGTTGCGTGGCGTCTTTAAAACTTATTCCCTTCATTTGGTTGTACGGTTCGACCTTACGATGGGAACATGGCAGAAACTGGTGGGAGGCATTTTAATTTTTTTTTAAGCGCACGAATAGACACAAGCATAATATACCCACATATAAACACACACACACACACACACACACATATATATATATATATATATACATATATATATACAATATATATACATATATATATGTATATATATACATATATATATATATATATATATGTATATATATATATATATATATATATATAAAACATACGTGGTGTGCTCTTGGGGCATAATCATTCTCTAAGGCAATTCTCTTCAAATACTAAAGCACTCTACTAAAAAAAATTTTAATGAGGCGCATTTGCACAGACTCGCAGGGATGCCATTTTAGCTCGGAAAAGTTTCCCGCTAGCTGATTGGTTGGACAAGCTAATTCTAACCAATAAGCAAGAAGGAAACTTTTTCAAGCTAAAAGAACACCCCTGCGAGTCAGTGCAAATGCGCCTCATTAAAAAAAATTGAGTATAGTGGCATCAATTATTTTAAGACATCACTTTTCTAGTTTTCTGTAAAATAAAAAGTGTATATGTATAAATTTACAAACAAAACTATTCCATTTCATTGTAAGAACATTTCCCCACAAAGAAGAAGAGGACAAATAATAAAAAATAAAAGAATAAACTATTGCTACGATAAATTTTCACCATCAAGTAAATGATTGATAGTATTAAATGTGAAAAAAAAATTTAAAGATTCAGTATGTCCTACCTGAATTAAGACTTTACAACTACAATATTGAAAATGGATTGGAATATATTTTAAAAATGTTATATCTAATGTGAACTAAAAAATGGTTTGTCAAAAAACTCTCTAGTAAATCAACGTATAAATTAGTATAAAACATGTATTCTCTGCAATGTACACAACAAAAGTTCTGATCTCGAGATGTTTATTTTCAGAGAATCTAAAAGAAAAAAAAAAACTTCCTCAAGAATATCGATTAAAAGAAAATTTTTTACAATTCAGAGGTCTATATGGAGAATAAGAAATCGCCAAGCACTGATTGCGTTAAAGAAGATCCATATACGCTTTAACCTCAAATTAAACATTGTCATGACGTAAAATAATAATAATAATAAAACGTTATGTAAAACATGAATGTAAACAACATTATCAGGAATACCTCTTGTAAATAATTGCATATTCCCCATTTATTCACACTAATGTAAGCACATTATT
>NC_090743.1:22430068-22452568 GCF_036898095.1 Palaemon carinicauda
GCCAAGAATAACATGGAATGACAAAGTTTTAATTTCTCTTCTAAAACGTTCAATTTCATTGCATTCTCCAATATAATGATGTAACCTGTGCCCATCAGATAACTCACACAAACGACAGTTTCTTATGTTGGAATTTCTATCATTTGTCACCTCCCACAAATACTTATATCCTAAACGCAATCTGCTATAGCTTGTTTGATGTTTTCTAGTATGTAAACCACTCTTTATGTAATTTGGCTCTGACCCCTTAGTGATATCCATATAATTGCGGAACGAGGGCACTTTCCAGGTATACTCCCTTCAGATATTCTATATCTCGATGACGCTGTTGTTTTTTCTATTTTATTTTTCAAACTTTCATATGACAGTGGGAAACTGTAGTCAACATTTTCTTTACAACAGCCTTGCTTTGCTAATAAATCTGCTTGATCATTCCCCGTCAAGTTACAATGAGATGGGGTCCAAATAAAATGGGACAATTCGATTTTTCTTTTCAAATTTACATAAAAGTATTCGAATTCTATTTACTAACTTATTACTTCCGGATGACTCTGACACAATAGACTGCAAAGCCGACATACTATCAGAGACAATAGTGACACCACCCAACTCATTCTTGGCAATAGTAAGTGCGGCAGTGATTCCCAGAAGTTCTGTTTGTGTAGTGGAACAATGATTGCTTGCCCTGATTGCGAGAGAGCGTGATTCCTGTAGTATAACCATCCTGATAGAGAGCAACTCCTGCTCCAGCTCGTCCATTCTCCTGCAAAGAACCATCTGTGTATAGGACACTAGCACTATGTGGAAGGGCACTGAACCTCCTGAGGAAGTCCTGCCTCAGCATCTCAATAGGCACATCAGATTTCCTATATGTGAGATCAGAAAAGGACACATTAATTTCTGGAAAATCCCAAGGCGGTAATTCTGGTACAACATACTGATTATTATCCAAATAATCACTCACATTAATGGTACTCAAGAGTTCTCTAGCACTGTTTAACCACTTATTACATTTATCTTTCCCCTTCGGATTCATTACGGCCTGCTTAAAAATACCATCATCAGCTGTATTGGAGAGACTTTACAATTTGATTTGTAGCTACTGCTTTGATTCTTTGAGCAAGAGTTGGTAATCCTATTTCATGCCTAATAGTTTTCAATTTTAGCCGTTCTAGGGCACCCAAAAATTATCCTCATTGCTTCATTTTGGAGAACCTCGAGAGATTGCCTCCCTTGTCTGCTAAGAGTAATTAGATTACTTGCACTGTAGTCAAATGACTGATCTTATCATAGAAATATAAAGGGTCCGGAGAACGGGGACAGAAGACCCAACACTTCCCCTTGCAACCTTTCTCAATAAGGCTAATCTTGGTTGACACTTTAGTTTTAGTTTGGTTACTTCATCATTCCTATGATTGCTCTGTCCAACAATAACCCCCATATATTTATATGTAGCTACCTCTTCTATTATTTTACCTTGCAGTTTAATAATCTGTTTTTCTTATTTCTCTTACTTAGTATCTTGGTTTTCTCTGGGGATATAACTAACCCTAGTGAATTACAAATTTTTTCTATTTTCTTGAGTATTAATTTTACAGCTTTGGATGACTGTCCTTGTATCACTATGTCATCTGCATAAATAGTTGTTATGATACCTCTTGTCTTCAAAGAGCCAATAACATTCATTAAAACATTAAAGAGCATGGGCGATAAGACTCCCCCTTGAGGCGTACCTAGTTCCATCTTTTCCCACTTTATTCATCGCAATCAAATGTAATAAACTTTTCAAAATAACCATGAAAGAAAAACTTAACAAATTCAAAACTCGAATAACAGTGGGGTTTAAGAAAATCAGAAGTCCTTTACCTAGTCTGATCCAAATAATAATAATAATAATCAATAATAATAATAATAATAGTCCATACAAATACAGACAACTGGTAAAGTTCATTGACAGTTAGAACAGTAGGATTCGATACCTGACCGAGGCAAGATCAGTTTGGGAGGGGTACTGTTGGAACAGTTGAAACATCTGTTGAATCTTAGTAATGATTTTTAAGACTTTAAACTTGATCAATTGTGGCTGGTTACTAAGCGGGTTCAGATAGTAAAGTAGACCAAACATATTTTTAAAAGTGAAGATAGCACTCCGAGGAAAAAAAAATCTCCCTTAGGACACAATCCATTCAGGAACAAGAAATAACTGAACAAAAGTATGTGTGTAGATCCATACATTATATATATAATATATATAATATATATACATATATACATACATACACACTATATATATATATATATATATATATATATATATATATATATATATATATGTATATATATATATATATATATATATATATATATATATATAGATATATGTGTGTGGTGTGTATATATATATAGATATATAATATATATATATATATATATAGAGAGAGAGGAGAGAGAGAGGAGAGAGAGAGAGAGAGAGAGAGAGAGGAGAGAGAGAGAGAGAGAGAGAGAGAGAGAGAGAAACATGCATTTGAAATTCAAAACTTCAGTAATTATGAAATAAAATGAGTACTGAAGCCGTCTTGAAAATAAAAAAATTGCGAAAAAAGAGCGAGAACTATCAAATCTATCATTATCTCAAATAGATGGTTAGTCTTTCATTCTAAACATAACTTTGAAACGAAATAAAAACTCTCACAATATCTAGATGCTTATCAGGTTGGTACATTCATTTATATTTATTAGTTTTTTTTTTTTCCACTTTTGCACGCGTAGGTTTTCGATTTAGTCATCGTTTGCTTGACCTTTTAAACTTTTTGCATATACAGTATATATATACATATACATACATATATATATATATATATATATATATATATATATATATATATATATATATATATATATATATATATATTTCAGTCACGCTCAGCTCTCCTCATCCCTCGGGTAGGGGGAAGGGGAGTAGTCATACCTTAGTGAGTGGGGGGGGGGGGTACATGTCCGTGTGTGTGCTTATCTGTCTAAATATTTAGCCGTCATTTTTGACGGGTCACCTAAACTAGTTTACAATAATATTAAAGACGAGAATTAAAAGAAAAAGAAAAATATTCTTTGTTTACCAAGACGTAGATACATTTCACGCGAGGGTCATGGCTGCATGAAATGTAAAAGGTCATCGGTCAAAATGGTCTACCTGCAAGAGACCACTATAATTTTCTTAAAATGAGACGACGAATAAGATTTATAACAACAGAATGAAACATCCAATTTTAAAATGAGAGTATTTAATATGAAGACATTCCTTAATGAATGGCTTGCTGGAAATTGAACCACCGAAATTCAACTCGGTTGGTAAGTAATCTTTGCAATAGACAGTATATATAAAATATAAAAAACTGATAAATATTCCCAGATGCCAGGCTTTTTTTTTTTTAAGAAGATATTTCTCAAACATATTTTTTCAAGAAAAATATATACATGCTAACTTCAAGCTTATCTAAGTTATTCCTTTATTTCATAAAATATATTACCAATATTTCTTTCATTTGCAATTCATTATTTTCGGTCGATATCTTTTTAAAGAAGTAATTCAGAGTTAAATCATACAAAACTAACGAAAAAAAAAATTATAGAAAATATTTATAATTTGACACTTGTTCCTCGGATCAGTGTTAAAACGCCCACCTTCATTATATTCAGTCTACTTTAGGAATAAGCTGTGCCATTTAACATGATTGGGATCCCTGATTTTAAATCACACGTAATCACCGTAACTTTATAACTACAGTAAGTGTAATGAGAACATTTCCTTTCTTTTAGTGCATTCTCTCTTTAAATTTATCATCAAAGCCTCTATTTTCTTTCCTTCTAAAATCACTGAAAACACTTCCTTCATCTCTATCTCGTATTAAGACAGAAACCATAATTCTTTTTCAAAACTTTCGGAAAAAAAGTTTAGTCATATTCTTTTCCTATTTTGTTCAGGAAAAAGTACAATTTTTCATCATTTATCTTCCAAAATCTCTTAAGAAATTCTCTAATCATCCTCTCTCTCTCTCTCTCTCTCTCTCTCTCTCTCTCTCTCTCTCTCTCTCTCTCTCTCTCTCTCTCTCTCTCTCAATAAAGTAATCCAGAAAAGACTACAACAATTTTTATTCAACAAGAAAAGATAATATACTCTCTCTCTCTCTCTCTCTCTCTCTCTCTCTCTCTCTCTCTCTCTCTCTCTCTCTCTCTCTCTCTCTCTCTCTCTCTCTCTCTCTCTCTCTCTCAATTACCAACCATTCTTCAGATTTACATGAAGACTTGATGCAAAAAAAAAATAATAATAAAAAAAAAAACTAGACAATTTTCTCCGCCTTGTATCAAAGACATTTCCCCACATAATACCAAGAAATTACCACATAAGGGATTTGCGTGGCGGGAGGACTCGATAATGAGGTGCACGCACACAGGCAAGAAGGGAAAAATGCAACGGGCATTGCATGAAATAGTGACGCCAGTGGCTTGTGTGAATTCTCTAGGGCGAGGTAAAGTAAATAAGATTTACCCAAGGGTGAACCTCACATTCTTATTGCGAGATTTATTCCTTTTAATATGAGGTTACAAATGAAACTCATAATTTATAAGACAGATTAAATCCTGCCTTTGGAAAAAGCGTTTCATTATTTTTGCACAGTTTAAAGAAGCCCTCAGGGCAGGTTCATCAAGTTAGATAAATAGGCTAAAGGCTTTAAACTCCTTATACCCCCAGACAAAATAGAACAATATCAAATGTTAATAAGAATTATAACAAAAATCCAACATATATATTCTCAGTTATTAACAAATATAACAGGTTATAGAAAAGGTAGAGTAAGCAACGCCGGGGAAACTAGGAAAGGGGGTTACTGGAGGGATAGGAGGAGGGTCAAGAGGGAGAGAAGGAGAGGGGAGTGTCTGTATTCGAATTACTTCACCTACTTACCCGATTCACTGGACTGGGGCTTTATCATGTAAAGAGTAAACGCCTTAATTAACGAGATATGCAAATGCAATACAGTATCAAAAATTAGGGGGATGTCTATAGAGTGCAGCATCAAAGTACCAATTCTGATCAAGTAATTATTATGAGAGATATTAACAAAAAAAAAACACACTATTTTTTGCCAGAAATGCATATTAGTACTCAATTTCTGTAGTTCCACTACTACTTCGATAAAAAGAACTTACAAGGTAGCTAAACTCGACTTGATTCATCGCAATCAAATGTAATAAACTTTTCAAAATAACCATGAAAGAAAAACTTAACAAATTCAAAACTCGAATAACAGTGGGTTTAAGAACATCAGAAATCCTTTACCTAGTCTGATCCAAAGATTTCCTTAAATGAATCCCTAGTGTGTCTGAAGACGTGATCAACACCTTAATTACCGAGTAGCTGATCGACTGTGTTGGATACGAATCATACCAGTCAGTGCGAAAAAAGGCTTGGGGCATGCAACCACATCCCAGAAATGACGTAGAGAGAATGATATATAACTTTTCAGTATAAACACATATGTGTATATATACTTAAATCTTTAAAGAACACACAGTGTATGCACTGTACATATACACACAGGTGATAAATTTTGCACATTTAAACGTGTTTTTCGTATTTCAAATAAGCCATATATATTAATACATTAAAGTCTGGATTCTCTTAACGACCTCGGGATCAGAGCCTCAGGCGAAACCCCTCAAAGACTATAGTATCTGACCGGCCGGGTTTCGAACCCTGGTCCAGGATACTTGTACGCCATTGACCATACAACTCAGCCACGAAGAAAGATCTTTCTTCATGGCTGAGTGATATGGTCAATGGCGTACAAGTATCCTGGACCAGTGTTCGATACCCGGCCGGTTAGATACTATAGTCTTTGAGGGGTTTCGCCTGGGGCTCTGATCCCGGGGTCGTTAAAAGAATCCAGACTTTAATGTATTAATATATATGGCTTATTTGATACACACATGTATGTATACACACATATATATATATAAATATATATATATATATTTATTATATATATATATATATACATATATATATATATATATATATATATATATATATATATATATATATATATATATATATATATATATATATATATATATTCATATACACAAACCTTTTAAAAACATACATAATGTATATACTGTAGGCTATATGTACACACTTCTTTAAAATATACGAACATGTACTCGTATATATGTGTATATACACTTATACAATACACACACCCACACACACATATATATATATATATATATATATATATATATAAATATATATACATATATATATATATATATATATATATATATATATATATATATATATAGAGAGAGAGAGAGAGAGAGAGAGAGAGAGAGAGAGAGAGAGAGAGAGAGAGAGAGAGAGAGAGAGAGAGAGAGAGAGAGAGAGAGAATGGGCACAGGATGAAAAATAAATTGTCATTGAATATTCTTTCGTGTTGCCCAACATTCTGATAATAAAGTGAAAGGGAATGACAATGTTCATAAAGGAAAAAAATGAACCTCAAATTCTACGTGACCTGGGCTCGCATTTACTCAATTCACATCAGAGAGCAGGGGACTGTGACCGAAGGACTTTAGCATATTCGATGATGAACACTAACGGTCCTGCCTCTTTTTACTTCAGGGGAATCGAATAAGGTTTGTTTCATTTTATAAAATAAAAATAATGCATATATATATATATATATATATATATATATATATATATATATATATATATATATATATATATATATATCGCTCGCTTGCGACAACAACGTCATAACTCAAAAAAAAAATATTTTTGAGTTATCCATATAGACATATTCATCTTCAAATGCCGATTGTTTTGGCAAAAGTGTCATAATTGTAGCTAAAAAATTGATCGTTTGAGGCGCTAAATGTCCTAACGACATACATTAATATGACGGTGTTTTAATTGATTAAAATGGCTCTCATGAAAAATAGCTATTTTTGAGTTATGACGACGTTGTCGCAAACGAGCGATATATATATATATATATATATATATATATATATATATATATATATATATATATATATGTGTGTGTGTGTGTGTGTGTATATATACAGGGTTAGTCACTGTCTGTACAAGCTTGCCGACCAGGGTTCGATTCCCGGCCGGAGCCAAGCTCTTGTCTTTGTGTGATTTCGCCTGGGGCTCTGATCCCGAGGTCGTTAAGAGAATCCAGACATCAATGTATCAAAAATATATATGGCTTATTTGAATATGAAAAACACGTAAAAATGTGCAAAATTTATCATTAATTGAATGCCAAGTAACAAACTACCAATTAGCTACGATGGTGAAGATGGGTTGATTTCAATTCTAAGTACAAAATACCTGAATTCGACAGGTATAAGTACAGAAGAATTGTCATTGACTTTTATCTTTCTTCGTCGCCAAGTGGGTTAGTCACTGTCTGTACAAGCTTGCCGACCAGGGTTCGATTCCCGGCCGGAGCCAAGCTCTTGTCTTTGTGTGATTTCGCCTGGGGCTCTGATCCCGAGGTCGTTAAGAGAATCCAGACATCAATGTATCAAAAATATATATGGCTTATTTGAATATGAAAAACACGTAAAAATGTGCAAAATTTATCATTAATTGAATGCCAAGTAACAAACTACCAATTAGCTACGATGGTGAAGATGGGTTGATTTCAATTCTAAGTACAAAATACCTGAATTCGACAGGTATAAGTACAGAAGAATTGTCATTGACTTTTATCTTTCTTCGTGGTCAAGTGGGGTAGTCACTGTCTGTACAAGCTTGCCGACCAGGGTTCGATTCCCGGCCGGAGCCAAGCTCTTGTCTTTGTGTGATTTCGCCTGGGGCTCTGATCCCGAGGTCGTTAAGAGAATCCAGACATCAATGTATCAAAAATATATATGGCTTATTTGAATATACATATATATATATATATATATATATATATATATATATATATATATATATATATATATAAACAAAAACACAATACAGCCATATCTAGTCCACCGCAAGGCAAAGGCTTCAGACATGTTTTATATACGTACTCTACAGAAGTGTCTTTATTCATGTCTGGGGTTTGGGCAGCAGGTTGGTGATGGTAAGAGACTTTAGTCTGATCGCTCATAGCAAACCAACCTAGTATGAGTGGCCCTGGCTAGTGCAGCTTTGCTGATCATGACGATAAAAAAACACTTTAACAACGTAAAGGTATCCCCACTCAGAAAGGGGTATATATATTATATTATATATGTTATATAGTTTTATATATATATATATATATATATATATATATACATATATATATATATATGTATGGGGTATATATATTATATTATATAAGAAATGTGTATGTATATTATATATATATATATATATATATATATATGGAAGGGGTACATATATTATATATATATATATATATATATATATATATATATATATATATATATATATATAAGAAAGGGGTATATATGTTATATTATATATATATATATATATATATATAAGAAACGGATATATATATATATATATATATATATATATATATATATATATATATATATATATATATAAGAAAGGGGTACATATATATTTTATATATATATATATATATATATATATATATATATATATATATATATATATATATATATATTACACACTTAAACGTGTCTTTTATATTTCAAATAAGCCATATATATTAATACATTAAAGTCTGGATTCTCTTAACGACCTCGGGATGAGAGCCTCAGGCAATATAACTCTTCAGACACACGATAGCTCATTTTAAGAAAAAATTTGTATCAGACTAGGTAAAGGACTTTGAGTGATTTCGCCTGGGGCTCTGATCCCGAGGTCGTTAATAGAATCAAGACTTTAAGGTATTAATATATATGGCTTATTTGAAATATATATATATATATATATATATATATATATATATATATATATATATATATATATTTATATATATATATATATATATATATATATATATATATATATATATATATATATATATATTTATATATATGAAATGGGAGAGCACATATTCCAAAACAACATACATACATACACGTAATTCTGTATACTTGGATTTATAGACACACTCATGAATAGGGCTACAAATATTTAGAAGAAATATCTTCCATATCATTTGAGCCATAGAACCAAGATCTGAACAGTGCAGTCAGATAGACAGAATACATATACTAAATATTAAATCAAATATAAAGCCTTGCGTGAACCTGAGACCTGACATTCGTTTCTACGACGTATTTGAACAGAAAAGAAATATACAATAAAGAAATATAGATAAAAATATGTGGATAAAATGTGCAAGTACATTTTAATTCCAAATAATCTTATAAGAACTATTAGCTGAAATGTAAAAAAAAAAAATCGAAATGATGTAAACAAGAAAAAAACAGAAGTTTTCAAAAAAAAAAAAAAAAATCATTTCCAACTCAAAAATGAATAAATGTTTCTTTTCCCACTCAGACTTTGCCCTTTCTTTTTTTCTTACATACTATTATCCATTGTCTTTCCTGGTATATATCTCATTAAATTCATGGCCCCAACCAAAAACTATAAACGAGTCTATAAAAAAAATCGACTTTCAGTTTCTTCCCTGTAGTCCGACCATGAATGGGCCCCACTTTATGACCTATTATGTGTAAGACACGATGGAAATGAGGCATGAGACATTAAGTTAACCTTCGACGTCAAAATGTTGCCAATTAAAAAAAAAAGTACATTTGAGTACATACATATTTATATTTTTTGTTGATACAATGCTGAATTGGGATTGGAAAATGTTGCTGATTAAAAAAAAATTGTACATTTGTGTACACATATGCATACATATTTACATTTTCAGTTGATGCAATTTTGAATTGGGAGTGGAAAATTTTGCCAATTTAAAAAAAAAAAATGTATATTTGTGTACACATACAAATATTTATATTTTCAGCAAATACAGTGCTAAATTTAGAATGGAAACGGTTGTCAATCAATAAGAAAAAAAATCATTAGTATATACATACCCATATTTATATTTCTAGTTGATACAAGACTAAATTAGGAATGGAAAAGGTTGGCAATTAAAAAAAATTATTATTTGTGTACACGTACACATATTTATATTTTTAGTTGATATAATTCTGAATTGCGAATTGAAAATGTAGCCAATCCATTTTTCTTTTTTTTACACGTGTACACACATTTATATTCTCAGTTGATACATTGCTGAATTAGGAATGGAAAATGTTGGGATGGATAAATGAAAGTTTGGAAGACGAGAAAGTTGAAAGAAGGCGTGACCAAAATCTCGTTATAGGGATAAATGGAAGATAGAATAATGACTATAAATATGGACGATGGGAGAACCGGACTGGTTAATTCGTACAGGTATCTGGAAGTAAATTTCACGGATGAAGGTATATGAAATGAGCCATTGGACAGGTGACTCAAGACTGGTGGCAGGGAGTGTATAAAAAAAGGGGACGAGACTTGTATAGTAAAATGATGTCAGGAGAAAAAAACTTCATTATGTGGATGAAATCGTATGGAAAAAGGTTGAAGCTGTTGATATGAATGGGTTTGTATAATTAAATTTTAATAATGATAACAAAAAATTTGATATAACCATAATAATAATCTAAATAATTAAAACAATAATAATTAAAATTATTAAAATAGTATATAATAATAATAATAATAATAATAATAATAATAATAATAATAATAATAATAATAATAATAATAATAATAAACTGTGTGCTTTATATAAGGCGTAAAAACAAATGACAAGTTGGGGATACAAAGATAAGTATAAACTAAACTCGTAAAAGGCTTAACCTGAGTTAAAGAAACGCTTATTGGAAAAGAGCGTATAATTACGAAGTGTATGGACGAGGGAGAGCTAGACTCGGAAACGGTTGGAAAGAGAATGTGAAAGCCATATTAGAAAATGCATAAAAGAGAGAAGAATGACTGAGTGTGGGTAGGAGAGTTTTGGTGTGTTTCATATTACCCTTATATACAGTAGTTACATGAAATCTACAATGTTGTGTAAGTTTTCTGTACATTATTCTGTAAAGTATGAATGTAGCAGTGATCTTTCCTTACTCAGTTGCTTAAGTTGATTAGTTCAACAATGTTTTAGACGTACCAGCTATTTATTGTAAAGGGAAAGAATATTAAAATTCATATCACTCACAGGTTTTTTTATTTTTAGATAAAATTCAATTGGCAATAAGACAACGGTGATAAACGAATCACGTTAATACATAAAACTTTTATAGAAAACTATACGATACATCATTAAAATCAAGGCAAGAAATGGTACACATGGAACCATACATCTCCTAAAGTCTCTTTCTAATTTCTTATAATCTCTCAGCAGTTCTCGAGATTACAATCATTTCCGGAGAGATTAGTCAACAATTCGAAAGAAACTTTCAAGGCATTTACATCAATAATCATAATGGTTGCCATTTATCCTCAATAGAGTTGCTAAAAGTTTCTGCAAACTACACATTCCTTCATTAACTTAATCTATTACAATCATAATGGTTGCCATTAATTCTCAACATCGTTGGTAACTGTTTGAATAAAATATACATTCCCTTATTCAATTCATGCATTCAATATCTGGTTTTTATAAGGCTCTTACGTTAAACACTCTACTTATTGCTTTTTCAAGGAAGGGTGAAGGTTTTAAAATTTCTTAACAACTTCAATATACCATTATAATTTCAACTATGTCTCAAGTGAATTTCCTTTCCCTGGCTTACAATAGAAAGCTTTATTTAAAGAATACTAAAATGCCACTTTCCAAATAGTTATTGGTTACAGATCTTAAAATATTTTATACTGATTGCTCATTACTTCTCTTGTAGCTTTATTATTTCCTTGTTTCCTTTCCTCACTGGATTGTTTTCCCTGTTGGAGCCCTTGGGCTTATATCATCATGCTTTTCCAACTAGGATTGTAGGTTAGCTAATAATAATAACAACAACAACAACAACAACAACAACAACAACAATAATAATAATAATAATAATAATGATGATGATGATGAGCAAATAAAACTGTATCGATATTGTTCTCTCGTATACTATGATATACAAAATACTTTAACATAAATATGAATACTATTAAAAAAAATTATCAAAACAAATTATACCATCACAACTCAAAATCTATATCATAAATAAAATAGAAATTGAAATCAACAGACTTCCCTTCCCCTAGAAACGAACTTTAAATAACGCATTAATCGTCCCTTCATAAATCAACAGGAAGTCCCTCGCTTAATGAGCTTATGGAACACACGCAAGTCATTCGTTATGATTCAATAAAAAAAAAAAAAAGTGTATCAATAAATACGACTGAAAAAAGGTGAATGACAGTAATTACAAAATGAGACCCAATTCGTGTTATCAATGGATTTCTTTTAATTCATAACAAAAGCAAGATGATCGAAAACCAAATAATAATTACAAGATGACATTGTTAATGATATAAAGAAAAAAGGTAACGAGAAATATTAATTGATGAACATAAATTATTCGTCATTGAAAGAACATAAAAATAAAGTGAAAAATAAACTTAATTAACAAAGGGAAAAATAGAAACTTAATTGAGGGAAGAGAATTCCAGCTGAATCACTCCATGATACGATACTGAAACTGGCTACGATGCATGAAACGCGCAAAACAAATGTATGCAATTACGGTCTATTGGATAGACCCATAAAAGTACCAAAGGCTAACAAGAAATACAGAGAAGAATATAACTTACGAATGACGGGACTTCATAAGAAATGTCAGGTATTTTTACAATGAGTTTGCTACTTTCTTAGGTGGAGCCCTCGAAATGCTTTCAAAAAGAAGAAAAGAATTGTTTGGTGAGATTACTATAACCTCGAGAGAGAGAGAGAGAGAGAGAGAGAGAGAGAGAGAGAGAGAGAGAGAGAGAGAGAGAGAGAGAGAGAGAGAGAGAGAGAGAATTTCATATCGAAAGAATTATATACGAGAGAAAAGACTCGTAATACAGCGAAAGAAATCAAGATTTGGAAAAGAACGGGAAAAGATAAGAAAAAAAACCCTAAGTTAGAATAACGTAAAACAATTGTAAAAAGAAACGTAAAAGCCACACAAAAAA
The DNA here is from genome assembly GCF_036898095.1 of Palaemon carinicauda. NCBI lineage: Eukaryota > Metazoa > Arthropoda > Malacostraca > Decapoda > Palaemonidae > Palaemon > Palaemon carinicauda. The sequence goes on from NC_090743.1 coordinate 22,443,288, forward strand.
GATAAAACAATTAGTTACAAAAAATAAAAATGTGAGATGAAGATAAAACTAAAAAAAAAATATGAAGAAAAATATAAAATCCAAATAAGGAGAAAAGGAAGATAATAATTTATAACACGAAAAATAAAAATATCAGAAAAGGAAGATAATAATGTATAACATGATAAACAAAATTATATAAAATCCATACAAGGAGAGAAGTAAGATAATAATTTATAATATGAAACATGAAAACATATAGATTCCACAAAAGGAGAAAAGATAATAATAATAATAATAATAAAAATGAGATACACTGCAGGCAACCATTCTTCAAAGTAAGAAAGTGCACGAGAGAGAAATTGCCGTTCATTATCTTTGACGTTCAGTGGAAGTGTCATGATTCATCACAACTAAGCTTGGGAGGAAGAAGGGAATATTAGGCCAGGTGGATCTTGCTAATGCTCTCGCTACGCTAGAAGGAAACTTGGAGGTATTCCATTTTAATAATAATAATAATAATAATAATAATAATAATAATAATAATAATAATAATAATAATAATAATAATCCGTATCAACATTATTCTCTCGTATACAATGAAAAATACTTTAACATAAATATGAATAGAATTATTTTTTAAATATAATCAAGAAGAAGAAGAAGAAGAAGAAGAAGAAGAAGAAGAAGAAGAAGAAGAAGAAGAAGAAGAAGAAGAAGAAGAAGAAGAAGAAGAAGAAGAAGATAATTATCATCATAAAAAGAATAAAAAAGGAATATTATAAAGACGATATTCTAATATAATTACTAACTAACCTTGTTGGTTTAAGATAATACACGTGGTGAAAACCTTTACATTAAATTCTACTTTCTTACAGACCATAATGACTGCAAAATGCATAACTGTTACCTAAAAACCCGACTTCAGATTTGTGCTAAACAGTAATAATAACTACAAATAGTTGCTTCTTTGGTATTCAGTTAGCGAAGTATTCTCTAAGTCTCATTATTTTACTATTCATATTAGCATGTATCAGATATACCATGTTCCTAAGATCATGGATAAATGTTTGGGGCATCCAGTACTCCAATCCACCTGCCCCACCCATATATAGTCGCGTCATTTTGTATTTTGGTCATTCGCTTTGTGACTCTAAATCAACGTAAGAATGTGCGTTGAATCGTAAGAATATACAATAGTAAAATTTTTACACCACAACATCTATAAATGTCCTTAAGAAACACAGTACACCAGGTACCTGGAGAGGAAAAGAATCGAAGTATAAACATAAAATAATTATATAATAACTGAGTGCTGTAGAAACATCGATTGTTTTCAGGAATGCTGCCCTTAAAGAGAGGTACCTACTTAAAATTAATAATAATAATAATAATAATAATAATAATAATAATAATAATAATAATAATAATAATAATACTTAATGTAGTTGGTATTTTCCATTTTCCAAAAAAATAATCTACACCATTTTTTTGTAAAATGGAGAGAAACGTATGGCATTAAAACATGAATGAAGACCACTTTCCTCCATTAAGTTTCTTCTCCCTGTGAAAATCCTCCAAAACTATACCGAAACACCATCCCTTCCCCGTTTTACTAAAAGGAGAAAGGGGAACCCACACAGCGGAAAACATGAATGAAGTCCACCCTCTTGAAGGATCGCATTTCTTTTCGTACCCTCGTCAGTACGTGAATCCGCTGTATTACTTCACTCTCAGATAAATACTTGGGATTCTTTGGGAATACTTGGGGCTCTCTCAGGACGCAGGAGAGATATCTTTTATGTTCTTCGTAAGCTGGGATCGAATGTCAGAGATATTTCGGGAGAACGTGGGAAAATCGTCAGTTTTTGTTATCGTTGTAATGGTTATTTATTTCTGTCGTTTTGATTTTATGGCACCGGAAACCCAACACAGGGAGAGCAGTGTAGATCTAAATTGGATTATGTAGAGAGAGAGAGAGAGAGAGAGAGAGAGAGAGAGAGAGAGAGAGAGAGAGAGAGAAGAAGAAGAATTGTGTGGTAATCTCAGTGTTGTCAGCTGTATGAGGACAGAGGAGAATCTGTAAAGAATATGCCAGACTATTCAGTGTATGTGTAGGCAAATGGAAAATTAACCGTAACCAGAGAGAAAGATCCAATGTAGTACTGTCTGGCTAGTCAAATGACCCTATAACTCTCTAGCGGTAGTATCTTAACGGGTGGCTGGTGCCCTAGCTAACCTGCTACCTACCAAATATACTATTCAAGATAGGCAATCTCTATCAAATGTATAAACATTTAATGATAATAAAACACACTATAAAGCCCTAAAATATTGAAAAGATTTTCATACAATTACATCCACAACAACTAGCATACAAAAGACATTGCAACTAAAAAGTTATCACTAAACATAATAAATAATCAATTACTAACATTCAGCATCAGAGAATCATTCAGGAAAACTAATAACTTCTGAAAAATCTATCGTCACACAACCATATTATTATTTAGGTTAGATGTTGAAATATCTAATAAGCAAATGAATAAATAAAATGATTCAAAATCCTCATTCTGATAACACTTTATTATAAGAACAAGAGTTCATGCTCCCTCTACACAGTAAGTTTCGATGGTCCAAAAATAGACTTTTATTTGATTTTTTTTTAATATATATACTGAAATTCTGAACCACACACAACACACCAACCTTTTAGAAACTATACTTGATTTTTCATTCTAAAATTCCCGAGTGGGAAAAAACTCAAGAACTAGAAAAATATTTTGGGATATTCCCGATATACAATTTATTGATAACTATTTTTTTCCATTTTTCTCAATCTTAAACTTCCAACTTCAGCTTTCCTGTTATTTAGTTAGTGCACACACACAAATTATATATACATGTATATATATATATATATATATATATATATATATATATATATATATATATATATATGCGTGTGTATGTATATGCATATACCTCAGTATGTATGTTTGGACTAGCAGTGAATATATAAATATATAAAAAATAATTTATTGGAAGAAAAGACGTATATACAGATACCCTATTCTTAACATATTATTATTACCGAATTTAGTCTTATCATGAATAAACAAAAATTAACTGATGCCGAATTAAAAGGGAAAAATGAATAAGCTAGACAATCATTTCCAGCTCTTTCTTAAATAATTAGGTCGATAGCTTTGGATTGCTGGAATAAAGCAAGTCATATGACATACACATTTTCATAATTTTCATTTATTTCGATAGTTTTGTAAAGATTGTAAGATTCTAATGATTGCAACCTGAAACTTACCATAAACAAGGCATTCCTACCTAACATCTTACGATAAACAAACAATAGAATGGTTTCCAATTCTTTAAATTAATGCCGAGGATTACATGTTCCGTGACAATAAACATTTGAATGTTGCAAGAAATTACTTTATAAGGGTAAACATTAAAAACCTAAGACTATTGTGAAAGTTTCTTAATCATTATCAATTTGTTGTTGTGTATGGCACAAGAGACTTTCACTTACGTCCATCCTAATTACTCAATATGATCTAAAGAGGCCTTTGTCTTGGTAAAGGTCAGAACGCTAATGCAGTCTTGACACTAATCTAACATCCCAATGTACATCAGTTCTACCCAATCATTATCATCATTATACTTGTTACTAGTAGTAGTAGTAGTAGTAGTAGTAGTAGTAGCAGTAGTTCTTACTGGTTACTGCCAAAGGTTACAAATTTGACCAAAAATTGGTTCTTAAAATTTCACAATAACGGAACTTCGAATTTCTTACAATTGTCATGTTTATGAATTTAAAAATCATAAAAGCACGTCTAACCTAATCTTTGAGATAAATCTATATTTAATAGAGTAGAAGTGTAATTTTGTTCATGAATAAAAAAAAAATGCACCAATAGTATAAACGCCATCACTAACAAATAACATCAGCAACATGAATAAAAATATTCTAGAGTATTATATCCAAGACCACTACGAGTGTTAAAAATGCCACGTCGTTTCTCAAGACAAGAGGAACAAAAATAAAACATTCTACTGAATTATACCTACAATTGTAATGTTCCCGTACACCTCAGAAAAATGCTGATTCAAGTAACCAAAGAAAGCAACTCTTGAAAATCCTTACAAAAACCCTATATATCTAAAAACATGAATAGTACCATCAAAGGATCTTTCCATATCTCTTTTCACTTTGGGTTGGGAAATTCTTCTCTTTAATTTCCCATAATTGTTAGGAGTCGGAACATCCAATTCATAATTTATAATCCATACGATCCCAAATTCCTCATATCATTCTCCCTGATGATCATATCATTCCAGTCTGGAAGGAATGCTGACAAGTCAGGAGAGGTGGGAGAGGTAATGATATACTTTAGAAGAAAAGAGAAAGGGATAGACCCATTTGCTCCTTTTCAAAACATTCCAGATATTCCAGTATTACTTTAGATATAAGGAATATAATCAGTTGCAAGAAGTCAATGAAGGAACTCGCATGTGATATTTCCAGGAATGAAAATTCAATAAAATCAAGAACAACATGAATGAGATGAAGCCAGTCACCTTTAATGTCAAATCCCTGACTTGCATCTTGATACGTAATTCCAATTAATGCTAATTAAACGCAATGCCGCAATAAATTGCTCCGATTTCACCAAATCAGATTATTTATTTTTACTCGTTTATGCATCTGTGTGACGTAATTAAAATCTGAACCACCGGACAAAAGATTAACCCAGTTTTCCTACTCGTATATCTTCTTCTTCTTTGTCTGCATTGTTCCCACTTTTATGTGGGGTCGATGTTTCTGACCAGCTTTCTCCATCTACCTCTGTCCCACACCTCACCGCCGGTTAATCCCTTTTTATAAACAGTTCTGATTCAGCATATGGGCTTCAAATGCATAAATTTATTACCGTGAATTGCGTTACCAGATGTATATCCTAGTGTAATAAGCTTAGACCTTACTCTAATTTAAAATAAGGAAAAAGTGGCACATTGTTTACGGTGATAAATACTTACAAGAAAGAAATCAATACTTTACGGAAGCAAAGCCAAGAACAATGAAATAAATACGCTTTGGGGAAACATAAAACTTGAAAAAACAAGTAATAATCCCCAGAGGAGAAATAAAACCAAGAGAAAATTATATCTATAAATAAATAAATAAAAATATGTCAACTTATTTCATTTAGGACAGATCTAACTTGTCTAATACTGTCCACTTTATGGAAGAAAAAGAAAAAAAAAAACGAATTTTATCTCCACACACTCGAATAGAATCTCAAGAATATACACTCTATGAAAGGATTCTCTGAAAAAAAAAAAACCGTTTATTGGGGTAAAATCGCAGAAAGACTAAGTCGTAATTGTACGATATAGGTAGTAGGTTGGACAGGACATCAGTCACCCGTTGAGATACTATCGCTAGAGTTATTGGGTCCTCTGACTGGCCAGACAGTATTACCCTGGATTCTTCTCTCTGGTTACGGTACATTTTCCCTTTGCCTACACATTCTCCGAATAGTCTGGCCTATTCTTTACATATTTTCCTCTGTCCTGATACACCTGACAACACAGATTACCAAACAGTTCTTCTCTCAAGGGGATAACTACTGCATTGTAATTGTTCAGTAGCCATTTTCCTCCTGGTATGGGTAGAACAGATTATTTAGCTATGGTAAGCAGCTCTTCTAGGAGAAGGACACTCCAAAATCAAACCATTGTTCTCTAGTCTTGCGTAGTGCCATAGCCTCTGTACCGTGGTTTTCCACTGTCTTGGGTTAGAATTCTCTTGCTTGAGGGTACACTCAAGCACAATATTCAAACTTATTTCTCTTCCTCTTGTCTTGTTGAAGTTTTTAAAGTTTAAAAAGGAAATATTTATTTCAATGTTCATCATCATCATCTCCCCTTACGCCTATTGACGCAAAGGGCCTCGGTTAGATTTCGCCAGTCGTCTCTATTTAGACCTTTTACTTCAATACTTCTCCATTCATCATCTCCTACTTTGCGCTTCATAGTCCTCAGCCATGTAGGCCTGGGTTTCCAACTCTTCTAGTGCCTTGTGGAGCCCAGCTGAACGTTTGGTGAACTAATCTCTCTTGGGGAGTGCTGAGAGCGTGCCCAAACCATCTCCATCTTCCCTTCATCACGATCTCATCCACATATGGTACTCGAGTAATCTTTCTTATAGTTTTATTCCTAATCCTTCCCGCCCTTAACTCCCAATATCCTTCTGAGGGCTTTGTTCTCAAATCTAATAAATCTATTGGAGAAGGTTTCGTTGTCATACCATGACTCATGTCCATAGTTTAACACCGATCTCACTAAACTGATATTTAGCCTGATTTTTATATGTAATTTCAGGCGATTTGATTTCCAAATTTTACTTAACATAGCCACTATATGATTTGTTTTTTTTCAATCTTTCATTAATCTCTAATTCTTAAGACCCTGTATTGGAGATCATTGTTCCAAATACTTAAATGATTCTACCTCAATCCTTTCTCCTTCCAATGATATTTCATCTTCCATTGGTTACTCTGTTCTCATCATCTGTCTTTCTTCTAGTTATCTTCCACCCAACATCGTGTGATATTTCATGCACTCTGGTAAGAAAGCATTGCAAATCCTGTGGCAATCTGCTAACTAGGACAGCATCAACAGCATACTCTAGGTCTGCTAAATTCCTATCACCAATCCGGTCCAATCTTTCTCCACCATCTCTTGCTGTTCTACACATCACAAAATCCATGAGGAGAATACACAACATAGGCGGCAACACATTCCCTTGGAGTACTCCGCTGTTCACTGGAAATTCATTTGATGAGATCCCATTAACATTAACTTTGCACTTGCTATGCTCATGAACAGACTTAATCAAATTTACATATTTAGGAGGAATTCCATAATAACGCAGGACTCTCCACAAAATTGGCCGGTCCACACTATCCAAGGCTTTTTCATAGTCCACAAATGCCATGAAAAGGGGATTTCTATATTCGACGCATTGCTGTACAACAAAACTCAAAATGAAGATTTGGTCAGTGCAACTTCTACCTTTTCTAAATCCTCCTTGTTCATCTCTCAGCTTTTCATCAATCTTTCTCTCATGTCTCTTTAGAATAAACATACTATATATTTTCATAACAACTGACGTAAGTGTTATGCCTCTGTAATTATTGCAATCTGTCAAGTCTCCTGTTTTGGCAATATTAAAAAAAACACTCATAACTCTCATTCATCAGGTTTTGCCTGTACATGCCACATTCTACAAAATAATCTTGTAAGTAGTCTGGGAGTCACTTCATTTTCGGCCAGTATCATCTCGGCAGTTATTCCATCGTATCCAAGGGCATTCCATCTCTTCAGCTTATTGAGGATAGCTTCGACTTCAAACATAGTGAATTTATTCATGAGCACATCAAGGTCTTCATCAACTTTAGGTAAATCAATCATATCTATATATCTCCTATTCATATCTCCTATTTATAACCTCACTAAATTGCTCCATCCAACGTTATCTTTCTTCATCTTCTGTTGCTATAACGGAAAAGAATTTTTATGTTACTCTTTTTAAAATATTTTTCCTTATTTCCTTTCCTGACTGGGCTGTTTTCCCTGTTGGAGCCCCTGGGCTTATAGAATCTTTCTTTTCCACTATGGTTGTAGCTTGGCAAGTAGTAATATAAGTGTGTATGTGTATATATATATATATATATATATATATATATATATATATATATATATATATATATATATATATATATACACATACATACATACATATATATATATATATATATATATATATATATATATATATATATATATATATATATATATATATATGCGTGTGTGAGTACTGTACGTCTGGTGGAGGATACAGCGTGGTAAAGGCGCTTTTTTAGTACGAAAACAAGACTAAACTACACAAAGCAAGCAGCACTTAAAGTAATAACGGTGTGCATGCAAACAACAGATTTTCACTCACGTCCATCCTAATTACTTAGTGACCTAAGGAACCCTTTGAATGGTAAAAAGTCAGTATGCTAATGAATCCTTGCCCCTAATTTAACATCAACATCCTTTAAAGTTTAACCAAATCATTATCATTACTATACTTATTACTACCTAACAAAACTATTATCGACAGATTAGCAGCAATAGTAGTAGTAATACAGTCTTACTGAACACAACCAAAGGCTACCAATTTGACAAGCAATTTTCCACATTGTTAGAATAGCATTATATGAAAAAATACCCATATGAAGTTCTGAATTGAAATAAATATAACATAAACAAAAATTATAAAAAATAACTAAACAAGGTAATCTACTTCACGCCCTTTCATTCCTTTTAAAGACAGAATAGATCCAGTTTCCCGGCTGATTGAGCAAAGGGCGTCACCAATCCAACATAAAAACACACATTACGAGACTGGAAAACAAGATGCGTTTGTGAAACACAAGAAGCAAATTCCCATTTGACTTCTGACCTATAGGCATGACCTTGTCCTCCTCAGTCTGCACATCAACCTCACTGATGGTATGGAGTTTCTATCGCGAAAGTTCAAAAGTAATGGCCAAGGATAAATTCGTACTTAACCTCTAATCATGACCTACGTATTTGGATGCCCCATATAAAACACATAGATGACGTGAATGAATTTATAATTGTTATCGTTAATGATAATAACATTACATTTCTTGAAAAATAGGAATGATTGATACCGGTCATTAAGATAGGTTAGATAAATGTACTGATAGATTTAAAAAAAAATTAAATCATATCTTATGACCAGCTCAAAATTACACCTTTTTTACATTAATGCTTTATGACGCTAGATCACATAAAATTACAACAAAAAATCTCGCTCATATATGTAATCAGTAACATTACAGAAAAATAGAAGGAAAATTTAATAGTATATAATTCAACAATTATAACCCTAACGTCTACCAAATATATATGTAAGTAAATTTGAACAGAAATAGTAGAGCAAAAATATAGATAAGAGGAGAAGAAAACAATAGAGAATTGAACTTAATGTAAAAGCGGGAATATAAAAATAAAAGGGGGAAGGAAAAAAATGAAAAAGACTTGAATTTACAAGAAAGGGAAGAGAAATAAAGAAGTGAAAAGAAAATATGACAAATGAGATGACAGAAAGAACAGTAAAGAGATAGATAAAGAAGTGAAAAGAAAACATGAGAACTGAAATTAAAAAAATAGTGACGACATAAAAAAATAAAAAAGAATAAAGG
>NC_090743.1:22457568-22475068 GCF_036898095.1 Palaemon carinicauda
GACAAAAATATCATTGTTAAATACTTTTGTAGTCCTTGATGACTTATGCAGTATGTTCTTATATTGTTTTGTACATAGTATAAATATATATACATATATGCATATGTAAACATTATCAGCTGAGAGTATAGCTAATAAACATTTTATTGAATAAACTGCACACACGAAATATCTGAGAGGAAAGGTCTCAACATTCATTCGTGTTCCTTACATCTTTACATGCATACGCAAATATCAGTATACGCTTTCCTCATCAATCTTACCGACACTAAGTAGAATTCTCTTTGTATTTCATTATTCCCATAATAATCTAAGTTTGTCTTTTTCCCGCCATGGTTCCCCATTTCTTTAATCTTCTCAACCATCTCTTCCACTTTTTCTACTCTTCGGTTCGTGGTAGATATGTCGAAAGTCAGTGTCAAAATAAAAGTGTCGAACAAATATTGTATAGTACAGAGATAAAATACTTACTCACCCACGCGGCTAATGTGCGTAGCAAAGAAACATGTACCGTTTGTCAAAACAGGAGCTAGATGACTTGTTAAATTGCGAGAGTCGTGAGCTACTTAAGGCCAAAGTCTAATTTAGGCTAGTGAATAATTAGATAACTGAAGCATCTTTCTACTTAGCTATTTAAGAAACTCCATGAATAAATGTTTACATAGTTTTTCTACAGTACCCAATCAACTTCTCTCAAGGTTGACATGTTTCAACACAATGTCCGGTCAGCTATTTTTCCTATCAATACTCTGCCCTTCGACTATTTGTCCTATCGACACTGTGTCCTCCGACTATTTATCCTATCGATATTGTGTCCTCCGACTATTTATCCTTTCGATATTGTGTCCTTCGACTATTTGTCCTATAGACACTGTGCCCTTTGACTATTTTTCTTATCAATACTGTGCACTTTGACTATTTACCTTATTCACACTGTGTCCTTCGACTATTTTTCCTATTGCTACTGTGTACTTCGACTAATTGCCCTGTCGATACTGTTTCCTTTGACTATTTGTCCTATTGATAGTGTGTCCTTCGACTATATGTCCCATCAATACTGTGTCCTTCGATTATTTATCCTATCGATACTGTCCTTCGACTATTTGTCCTATCGATACTGTATCCTTCGACTATTTGCCCTATCGATACTGTGTCCTTCGGCTATTTGTCCTATAGACGCTGTGTCCAACTATTTGTCCTATCGATGCTGCGTCCTCCGCCTATTTGTCATATCGATACTGTGTCCTTTAACTGTTTGCCTTATCGACACCGTGTCCTTCATCTATTTGTCATATCGATATTGTGTCCTTTGACTGTTTGCCTTATCGACACCGTGTCCTTCATCCATTTGTCATATGGATACTGTGTCCTTTGACTGTTCGCCTTATCGACACCGTGTCCTTCATCTATTTGTCGTGTCGATACTGTGTCCTTGGACACTCTGTTCTACTATTTTTCGGTTGATCATATCAATAAGCTCGGTGCTTGTTAAGTAATATAAACATTAGTTTCAGTTAATGACGATGTTATAATTCTGATACACAAGCCTTACAGACCTTTTTACGTTGCCCATGGTTATGGTCGTAAGTATGACTGCGCCAAATATTTACACACGTACAGTATGTTAAGTTCAGGGACGAATAGAGGAGTTGATCTAGAGAAGATTCGAAACTATACCAAACCAGTTTTCTTTATATATGTGTGTGTTACTGATGCCATATAAAAAGGGCGTGGCAAGAGCAACGTTACTCCTCACGGGTAGAACCGAATGGAAGAGCCTTACATGTTTTTCAATGATACCAAACGTCATTACAATGGTTTCACGGGGTTTTTCCTTAGTACCTCTTTCCTTAAGGTCGTTTTGTATATTATTTAGTTTTTCGGTTCGCTGTTTTTTTTTTTCCTATTCTTTATAGCTTTTTAATTTCCTCCTCATGGGTTTTATTTTTTCTTTCAGGTCCACCTTGGGTCTTATGTCTAACTTTCCTTAATATTTTTATTTATATTTTCAAATTCATTGTAAACTGGATTCTTCAGCATATTTTTCTATAGACCTCGATTATCTTTCCTTATATTTTTCCTAAAGGGTGTCGTAGGAACTAGAAATACTTCCATTCCGTAAAATACACAGCAATTTCCCCTTTGTCTAGCTTTCTTTTCAGAGTTAATCTTAATAGTCATTGAGATATTTGTTATGAAATGCAAAATCATTTTACTTTATATTCGCAAGCACATATACCTATATTGCAACACTGTTTCATTATTCTATGACTGTATATAGCAGCAGCGTTTAATTTCTCTATAGACGCATAACAAGTGTTTCATTCCTGATAACACTACATAGCAACAGTGTTTCATTTCTCTATAACCCTACATAGCAACAATACTTCACTGTTCTAAATTATAATTCTACATAGCAACAGTGATTCATTGCTCTATAAGTAAGTATACATAAGAACAGTGATTAGTTGCTATATAACTCTACATAATAACATTGATTTATTTCTCTATAACTACATAACAACACTTTCATTGCTCTATAACTATACATGGCAACACTTTCATTACCCTAAAACTCTACAGAACAACAATGATTCATTGTTCTATAACTCTGCATAGCAACAGTATTTCATTACCGGAAAAAAGAAATTTTTCGTTTTAAATAGCACCGACCAAAGCAAAGGTTACATAACCTACACGTGATGTATATGTACACTAACATTGGCAAGATGGTTAATCTGGGTGTGGCTGGTTTTCAAGGAATTCCTACGGATAAAACGCTTCATTAGTTACAGAGAAACACGCATGTACTACAGGATCACACATTGTCTTTCAGCTTTTGGCATGTGGGATTTGTACGAGGGAAAATGCGACACACATGCAGTCAAGATGCTATCAAATCAAGAAAGAAAAATTTTTATTCATTAAATAAGCCAAATAACCTCCGCAATATTTCCACGAACCGTACCAACAACAACAATAATAATAATAATATTAATAATAATAATAATAATAATAATAATAATAATAATAATAATAATAATAATAGCAACAAAAACAACATCATTAAATGTGATACTTTTAGATGAATTAGCAAAAAAATGTAAAGCCAACCAGTTTATAACATTCCTTTAGAGATTTACATAAGCTAAATAAAGTCTACAGTATTTCCACAAACAGCATCAATAATAATAATGTCAACACAAAACAACAACACTAAGTGATACTAAAAGATAAATTTGCAAAGAACAAGCCAGCAAATAATTATTCCTTAAGGTATTCCAGATATCCTTGGAATTTTTGCATAAGTCATTGCAAATATCATAATTCCCCGACAAGGTACAGTCCAGAAATAATTAGCGAGACGAAATTCAGATCCGGATCAACAGTTTTGAATCCGGGTCACTAATTTTAGAACTGAGCTACTCCGTTTCGAAATTATCGCAGCGTCTGAGGTGTGTAAGGAACAGAGTTGAAAATGAATGTTTAAAAACTGTTAGTGACACTGTATGAAGAAGTCCGTCCGTCAATAAATATGACAAGAAATATTTTGATATTCATAGCAATTTCTGTTATTACGTTTGAGAGTTGTGTTTTCAAACACAAGAAAAGGGAATTAAAGTATTGACATGAACGAACAAGATATACGACATGATCTCTCTGACCAACGTCATGGCTGGCATAAAATTACTCCATAGTAAGAATTTGAAAAGATTTCGCTTATTTATGGAGGAAAAAAAAAAAAGTCTTTCGTTTGGGATTCGATCTCAACATTACCATCAATCTAACTAAACAAGCAAACATAGTCCTTAACTGATAAATTTCTATGCAACATCTTTTCGTCAAACCCATATTGGGTGTTGTTCTTACCTGCAAAACAGAGAAGGAATAAACTCATGAAAGTTTTCAAAATCATTTGTGTTTTTAAACACAAAAAAAAAACATCAATACATTACAAGGACACATACACACACATATATATACAGAGAGAGAGAGAGAGAGAGAGAGAGAGAGAGAGAGAGAGAGAGAGAGAGAGAGAGAGAGAGAATATACATATTACACACACACACACACACACACATATATATATATATATATATATATATATATATATATATATATATATATATATATACACACACATACAGTATAAGTTTGTGTAGTTATGTATAAGTACTGTATATTCTTGTTTGTCTAAGGTGCCGAGCTCATACCATTCTCAGAACTGATATATTCCAATGAAATGCGACCTTACCATAACTACAAGATAGGGTGCGACCTTACCATAACTACAAGATAGGGACGGTCAGTAAACACCATAGCCAAGAGGTTAAGTACTTGAATAATGAATGCTGGAACAAATTTCTTTGACAGACTATCGCTCACTCGTCTACATAAGCGTAAACATGTACTTGTGTCTGCTGCTGTGAATAAAAGGGGTAAAGGATTGGAAGATTCCACTACAGCAGACTTACTGAAATATCAGAATGATATATAAAAGTATGGTTGAACAATGGGAAAATGAGAATGTTACAAGCCAAAGGGAAAATAAATAATGCAGAAAAGAATAAAATACAAAAGTGAAAAACTAAGTATTGAAAAAAATAAAATAAATAGCAATGGTAGAGAAATAAGAATGAAACAAGACAAACTAATCTGCTCAATAAACAAAAACCTTAACTAAAGTTCGAACTTCTGGTGAAGATATTTTACAACATACAAACATTAATATATATATATATATATATATATATATATATATATATATATATATATATATATATACATATATATATATATATATATATATATATATATATATATATATATATACAAACATATATATATATATATATATATATATATATATATATATATATATACACAAACATATATACATATATATGTGTTTGTGCGTGTGTAGGCCTACATGTATACACGTATCAAACAAAATGTGTTTAAATTGTTAAAAGAAAAAAAAAAAACAATAAAAATCAGTCATCACAGAACCCCACAAACAACAGTATATTTTTCCGCTTATGAACATAAAAATAAAACATTTCATGATGAACATAATAATAAAACATTTCATGTCATAATACATACATGATAGCCATGAAATACATTAATGCAATCACATAATTTAGTGTTATTAACAAGAGCAAAGCCATTTTAATATACGAAACTAATTGTACAAAGAGATGGCCTTCGAAAATAAAAAAAAATAGTTTTGCGTCATGAAATAACTGCTTATCGCAAAATGAAATCCTAAAAAAATTATGAATGGTATTTTTTCTTCTTTAAGTGATACGGAAAAAACTTACTTAGTTAACCATGGTTAGGAATACTTTGGAAAGTTAAGTATTAATAATTGTAATGTAAAGTGTGGTTTAACCACAATTTTATTTAAACATAGGAGCATTTTCCCTTGCTATGGTCTTAAAAGTATTAAAATGTATATATAGTACATCAGAACCTTCAACGTATTGGAAAGACCTTGGAATGCTCGCACGGACGGATCATTTTCTTAATGGCAATGAAGTCTCTCCGGTGAAATCTATTTGAGGCAGGAACATACTCCCCAGTGTTCAGGCTCCATTGCAGATGAAATGGTCGGGTGTACTGACAGTACACTGCAACGGTGAAGGTTACTGTTTCCTCATATTTAATCTAGCATTCTTTTTAAATATCTGTAATGGTTTGGTAACGAAACACAACAGGAAATTATAGTCAAAGTTATTCCCGGAATTCTAAGACTTTCCTAGAGCTGTAATTTTTTATCGGATTCAGTTTTTAAGCAATAACTAAAATCATCTTTCAATACTACAAGACTTTAAACTTGAAATAACCTAAAAATACTCAAATAATGTAAAATACTTCAAAACTGAAATAACCCCAAACTACTCCAATAAAACAAAATACTTCAAACTTATTATCACCCAAAATAATCCAATAATACAAATAATTCAAACTTGAATTAGTCACAAAATACTAAAAAAAATACAAAATAATCAAAACAATTAAACACATATCAGCAAATGATTCGATCCACAAATTACCTTCCTTTCATCGGATAAAAATCCTCCCCCAACTCACAAATCAACCTTGAAAAGAGAATCACGAATGAGGACAACAATCTTCCCCGGACGCTCTCTAATCATCGCAATCTTTCGGTAGCTGAAAAGTGAAGATTAATACGTGAATCCGATCAAGTTCATCGCCGGCACGATTACATCTAAGGAGAGACCATTCGTCACGAGATTAGAAGGTCGCTGTGTACGAGGCAAGGACTAATGGCCTCATGGTTAGGCGACACATAATGAGAGGGGCGATCTCTCTCTCTCTCTCTCTCTCTCTCTCTCTCTCTCTCTCTCTCTCTCTCTCTCTCTCTCTCTCTCTCTCTCCCTGTGTGTGTATGTATGTATGTATGTATGTACGTTATATATATATATATATATATATATATATATATATATATATATATATATATATATATATATATATATATATATATATATATATATATATATAAAACATTATATGTAAAAATACCTTATCATTTTTCATAATCAACTGTTTTGAAACTCGTTTTAGACTACTCCTCACAACATATTTCCTTAAACACAAAAGTCCGCTCTCTCTCTCTCTCTCTCTCTCTCTCTCTCTCTCTCTCTCTCTCTCTCTCTCTCTCTCTCTCTCTCTCTCTCTCTCTCTCTCTCAAATGAAACACATAAAAAACACCTGTACTCTTCACTTCCTAAACTTGCAATTTCTCTCTGCCGCTTCCAGTTTCTTTCAAAAGCTAATTTCAGTAAAGTTTGGATGTTAAAAAATGAGGCAAGTATTTTTCCAACTTCTCTTTTATCTGCTAGATCTTAAATGCGGTGAACTTAACAGAAATAAGATAATTTTCCATAAATTCTTTTATGTATATTTCATGAAATTAGATATAAACGTTTCAAATGATAAAGTTTTTATTTTCTCCATCTAAAAAACTATTATTATATTAGAAAAAAAAAACTTCCCCACTTGAAATATAAACACATTTAAACTTGCACTTTTTATTTTCTTCAATGATTTCCATTACACTCAAAATATGCCCAAATGGCAACTCAATCTAACTTTGTTTCTTTTTAATAATCGTTCAATAATCACGTTTGACGTAAAATCTTAAATAAAAAAAAAACCAGGTATGTAGAGTATCTAGATTTGTTGTATAATTTCAAAAAAAAAAATTAGAAAAAACTATACTTACTTCATGAAAGAACTATAACTTTTAGATATCAGTACACTATTATTATTGGAATAAAAACTCTAATAACATACTCCTACGCTGCACATCAACTAAGCCATAACAAAGAAACTAATGAATACCAAATTGCTTAAACCTGAACATCAATAACATAAACATCACTCCAGCCAAATTATCTGTAATCCCAAATAATGAAAAAAGCAAAGAAATAATGAATAGCAAACACCAACTACCTTTTGTTACCATCTGAACCTCAATTACGTACCTATATACGAAACCATTATTATCACCCGCAAACCTTTACATCCAAGTCCCTGTATCCTCAATAAGAAAATTGCTGGGAATAAAACAATTTGCTGAACAAGTGAGCTAGATTTCACCCGTGCGCTGGATGGATGAGTTTCGCTTTGTAAAGTGGTTCTTCGGCATGTTATGTAAGGTTATCAGGCCGGAGGTAGAAGCTCAGCGGTTCTTTTTTTCTCATTTACCGGCATCGGCGTTTATTTCTGTGTCCTATTTCTGAGAGGAAATTTATCTATTACACACACACACACACACACACACACACACACACACATATATATATATATATATATATATATATATATATATATATATATATATATATATACTGTATATCAGCATGTATGTAGTTATATACCTATTTTTCTATTATATATATAATATATATATATATATATATATATATATATATATATATATATATATATATATATATATATATTAGCATGCATGCATGTACAGGTATATACCTATTTTTTATTATATCTACAAAAATACATAAACATACAGATACACATATATAATGTATTTTTCACAAATAAATAGAGAAAATACTATTAAGACCTTCCAGTTTATTGAAAGATATACAGTATGGACACATATGCATACAAATTCGCTTGTGAATACCAAAAACATTTTTTCACATAATCATTTTTTTCAGTTTACGTCATACCTAAAGGCAGACAGCCCAGATATAAACAACTTCCATTACTTAAGACTATGAGAGAGAGAGAGAGAGAGAGAGAGAGAGAGAGAGAGAGAGAGAGAGAGAGAGAGAGAGAGAGAGAGAGAGAGAGATTGGTAGTTATCTGGCATCATAAGATCAGTGGTCACTGATGCCGAAGAGAGAAAGAGAAAGAGATGAACATTGAACAAGTAATGTAGGCACCTCCTTATGAAGGATATTATTTTCATCTAGGAAACAGAATTTGGGAGGGCATTCCACAGTGAGCTTTAACTTAAAAAAAAAAAAAAAAAAAAAAAAAAAAAAAAAAAAAAAAAAAAAAAAACTTTCATTTGACATTGCTTGAATATAAAAGCATAATTAAGATATGAGATAATATAAAAGGGCACCTTTAATTTTCTTAGATGTCGCCCCACTAAAATGAACAGCGATTAATCTGAAGACGCCAACTACCATATCATATATAATCAGTTTACTTATGAGATACCAATCCATATAGACACTCGTTTTCAGCTAAGAATAATTAAATAAATCTTGGCCAAGGCGCGCGCGCACACACACACACACACAAAAGTAATTGTAAAAGTAAAGAGGAAGTAATTTTTAATAATCCAATGAAATATTTCAACAAGACTTTTATTGGGCATGAACCAAATCAAATTTTAAAAAAAAATATTTTCTTATAAATTAAACAATAAGTTAATAATTACATCGACAGTGAAGTAACAAACATTAAAATCAGCAATACTTGGAGACGAAATATAGATGCCCTAATGAAAACAATCCCTCAACATAGGTACAAATTACAAAGAGAACAAAAAAGTTTACAACTGAAAATATACTTCAAGAGAGAAAATTTCACAACTGAAAAGATAAACCAAGAACAGAAAAAAGTTTACAACTGAAAACACATTCCAAGAGAGAAAATTTCACAACTGAAAAGATAAACCAAGAACAGAAAAAAGTTTACAACTGAAAACACATTCCAAGAGAGAAAATTTCACAACTGAAAAGATAAACCAAGAACAGAAAAAAGTTTACAACTGAAAACACATTCCAAGAGAGAAAATTTCACAACTGAAAAGATAAACCAAGAACAGAAAAAAGTTTACAACTGAAAACACATTCCAAGAGAGAAAATTTCACAACTGAAAAGATAAACCAAGAACAGAAAAAAGTTTACAACTGAAAACACATTCCAAGAGAGAAAATTTCACAACTGAAAAGATAAACCAAGAACAGAAAAAAGTTTACAACTGAAAACACATTCCAAGAGAGAAAATTTCACAACTGAAAAGATAAACCAAGAACAGAAAAAAGTTTACAACTGAAAACACATTCCAAGAGAGAAAATTTCACAACTGAAAAGATAAACCAAGAACAGAAAAAAGTTTACAAGTAAAAAGATGAATAAAGAGATAACAAGTTCACAACTGAAAAGATAATTCAAGAACAAAACGCCATCTTGAATAAGCTATCTATCGTTTTATCTATCGAAAAAACAAGGAAAAATTCATAGTTATGTACTGCCTCAAGGACAACGATGGGACCATCATCTTTGCCTCCGGTGAAAAAAAAATAAAAAAATACAAAAAAAAATCACAGGGTTAAAGCCAAGAAAGCGCCACACCTTTAACGATGCGTTCTCTCTCCGCCCTACGGTAAACATTGTGGGTTTTTATATTTTTTTTTTTTTTTTGCAGACAAGATCAATTAGCTGGTCACGATGGTTATCACTGCATTTTATTGACATATTTCTAATCTCCATTAGGGTTTTAAAGAATTAATATTACTTGTGATTTGGCCTAGAAAATATATTTTTCTTCCTTACTGTATTCTGACCGTCAGCACTTTTTAATTACTTAAGAAAATAATAATAATGTTAAAAAAAATTTTATTCTCACATCCTTCTATTACATGTTCTACTTCAAATACTTCCTTATATTTACTCTTGAATTTTCATGACTTTCAACTTCTTTTTATAAATCTTCCTTTCGACTGTCTTTAACATGAAGGTATTAAGGTATGTATGAATCAATACATAATATATGATTTACATTACCAAACTATTTTATCCTCTAAGATGGTATGATTTACATTACCAAACTATTTTATCCTCTAAGATGGGGTATTGCTTTGCATTATGGCTCTAATCATCAGTAACTGTTTATAAGGTGAAGTTCTAAGGCCATTCCAATCCCAGTGTATTTTCAATTTCTAGCTTATTCCAAATACAGTTCCGGCCAGACTCTACACTGCTGAATGTTACTGGTCGAACGACCAAGGGTTAGAGAACGTGCTTTCTGTACAAATGCTTCATCTATGATTCGGCAGTTATGAAGCATGAAAGGAACTTTGATTAAAGAGCTGTTTTTTTCACTGGGACTACCAATGTAGAGGGGAATACTTTGACTAAGTCCTATTTTGTTAAATGAGAAAGTTGCTCCCGGCATACAGCCCACCAGTCAAGCCAACTTAAAATGAACTCAAGAGGCCGTTGTTAAGAAAAAAGGGGCGTGGAACCTAATCCCATAAACACTTGTTGATGAATTTAGACTGCATATATATATATATATATATATATATATATATATATATATATATATATATATATATATATATATATATATATATATATATATATATATATATGAATGCACGTGTTTATATATGCATATGTGTATATGTCTATATATAATTTGCATATGTACAGTTACATTTCACAAAAGATATCAACTACAAGACCTCAGATTATAACTTAAACGACCCTATCAATATAAAGTATCGAAATCAAGCCTTCTGTATCGAGACATTTACTGTTTTAAAACCGGTGGTTAACCATATTACGCTGTATGAAGCAAATCGTAAATGTTTCATGAACGAAGGACGAGTTGCAAGGCTGGCAAGGTTATCCTGTTTTTGTATAAGTGAAATAGGAGGGGAAAATTATAAGATTTCCAACAAAACTGTGAAAAACAAATCTTTCATTGGAGTTTGTAAATCCATGACTAACCCTGATACCTAATAGAATTAACTAGATAAAATGCCAAAAAAAAAGAAAGACATGCTTTTGTAAAGATGGATTTAATAACAAGTATTTGACGGAGTATTTTTATGTTTAATGATTTATTAACTTGAGAGAGAGAGAGAGAGAGAGAGAGAGAGAGAGAGAGAGAGAGAGAGAGATGTGCTATTGTTATTCAAGGCCATACATTGTAAGTACTTCTAAAGGTAAAAAAAGGGCATGGTTTCATTACAAAACCAGTGCTCTGTGACCATCGTGATTTAGCATAGTGAGGTGATGTCAAGGGCGCGCATTAATACAATTCCGACATTATTTTTAGGCGGGAGGAGCGAGTCACTCCGGGGTCACCAATGTGACGGGCCGAGAGAAGGTTGTGAACTCAAAGGCAGTGTGAAAGCAACTGAGTTAGTTTATTAAAGAACACTCTTCTTTATATACAAAATCTCAAAGCAACAAGAATTTTCATGTTCAAATATTGACACTGTTACAGAGGAGAAAAGCAGACATGAATTTTCAGATTCGTTTTAGTGCGAGGGGAGAGCGAAGATACAAGCACAAAATGAACTATGTACGATCGTGTGACACACGGTTGGTACAACCAAATGGCTCAGTCACTCACTGTCCTAAAGAAAAATCAATCCTTTTGGCTGATGTGTTTGACAGTAAACAGAGAAATGAAAACTTGGTCTTCCTCATTCCTGTTTTCCTGAGGCTAAACTAACTAGTTTAACATTTCGACCAAGTGAAATTAAAGCTCTCTTGATGGACTTTGATGCTTATGAAGGTGTAGACCCAAATGGCATTTTTCCTTTGTTTTTTTTTTATAAAGACTGCATAATTCTTAGCAACAAAGTTATATGTTATTTTGCGCAAGTTAACAAGATGTTCTTTTAGCACTTCTTGGAGAACTGGTAATTTTACTCAATTATGTAAATGCATTTTTGCTAACTCAAATCCTGCTGATTACCGCCCAATTTCTAAAACTCCCACATGATCTAAACTTTTTGAACGTCTTTTGGCAAAACAACTAAATAGGTTTGTGAAAGGCAATCATCTGTTCCCTAACTTGAAAGTTGGTTTTCGTAAAGACCTTGGAGCATTTGATGCCCTTACTATGATCTCCGATTCTGTAAAAAATCCCTTGATTGTGATCAGGAAGTTCGTATGATTGGGCTTCATTCTAGAGCTGCCTTTGACAGTGTTAATCATGAGGCCCTTGTTTTCACACTCAAACAATTGTGAGTGGGTGGGTCTTTCCTTAGAATCATTATTGAATTTTTAAGTAATATATCACAAAGAGTTGTTGTTGATGGGCTCCATAGTGAGTAGAGGAATGTGATATCTGCTGGTCCTCACAGTAGTGTTCTTGGCCCATTACTTTTCATATTATATACTCATGACATGTGGTTTGGCCTAGAAAACAGACTCGTTGCATATGCAGATGATGCTACTCTCTTTGCATCAATTCCATCTACTGAATGTAGATCTGGGGTTGCTGAATCTCTTGATAAAGATCTATCTAAAATTAGGGCATGGTACAATTATGGGGCATGAAGTCGAATCGTAACAAAACTCAAAGTATGATTGTAATTAGGTCGAGAACAGTGGCTCCTCATCCTCCGGATCTCAGCATTGATCTTGTTTCTTTAACTCTGTATGACTTAAAATTTTAGGTTTGATTCTTGACAGCCAATTTACTAATGAGAAATACATTAGGTCTGTCTCTTCGTCAATTGCACACAAAAAAAATGGCTTATTGAGTCTCGTAAGATTTTTGGTGATCAATCTATTCTGAAGAAATGTTTTATTGCTTTCATTCTACCTTGTTTCGAGTATTGTTCTCCTGTCTGGTCTTCAGCTGCTGATTCATACCTTAATTTGTTGGACAGGAATTTACGGTCAATGAAATTTCTTATCCTTGATCTAGATGTTAATCTCTGGTCCCGTAGTTCAATTAGTTTGTTATGCATGTTGCATAAGATTTTTCATAATTCTGACCATCCTTTACGTTTATATCTTCATGGACAGTTCTATCCTGTTCGCAATACTAGGCATACATTTAACTCTAATAGTCAGGCTTTCTCCATCATGAAGATCAATACTACACAGTATTCTAGAAGTTTTATTCCAGCTATGACTAAGTTGTGGAATGATCTTCCTAATCGTGTAGTTGAAACGGTAAAAATTCAAATGTTCAAACTTGTAGCAAATGATTTATATATTGAACAGGCTGACATAAGTCTCTTTTAATCATTCATGTATGAAAGATCTATTTTAATGTTGCTACTATTCATAATATATTCAATTTAAATTGTTCATCACTTCTCATGTAGTCTATGTATTTCTTTATTTCCTTTCCTCACTGGGATATTTTTCCCTGTTGGAGCCCTTGGGCTTATAGCATCCTGCTTTTCCAACTAGGATTGTAGCTTAGCTAGTAGTAGTAGTAGTAGTAGTAGTAGTAGTAGTAGTAGTAGTAGTAGTAGTAATAATAATAATAATAATAATATATTCACGCCTGTTTATCTTCCATAAGTTATTCATGCACAGTTAGACGGCAGCTGAATAAGTATAAACCACTGGTAAAGTACGTTCTTATGTCGAGAAGTTACTACTCAAATTATCAGTAGGACCATCATTGATATTCAGAACAACAGATAAATGTGTTTCTTTTTCTACTTTCTGATCTTGAAAAGCTTGATCAACTTATTTGTGTTTCTTTTTAGTTTGTTTCATTAAAGCACCCACGCCCCATTATGTGTAACAACAACATTTATACAAATAACTTAAGTAAACACCATAATGTGTCTAAAACACATAGATAATAAAGATGTCAGGTAAAATTACTATCTTTATGCTAAATATAATAACGACATTATTATATCAATAATAGGTATAATAATTAGCTCATCCCCCTACAGTCCGTCAATGAAGTAATCTCATTATTAAGAACATAGTGGAAAATATCCTGCCCAAGTTATCAATAGGTAATTCAGGTTTGGCTATCATGGAGACTTATGCAATCATGCCCATATTAACCACGCCCACTTAACAGTACCGTTTCTCATTATTATTTATATGTTGGCAAGCATTATTTATGATGTAACATAAATACAGGTCTGACATTATCGATAATTATATTCGAGTTAATATGGTATTATAAATCATAGACTTTATCTTTCTATAATAAAAGAGGAAGATTGATAGTAAGTATCAAAAAAATTAAACAAAATAACTACATGTTTAAATTCCATTAAAAAGAAAAAAGCTTTTTGATAACTATTCATTCAACTCTGATACTTTACTTATAATTTAATAATGTAGTATCAAGAGGCAGGACTTGAAGACATTTATCTTATCACATGAAGAAGAATGTGTTAAGAACATTAAACAAAATTCTTTGGTTAACTTCAAAATCAAATAAACTTGCAAATGATTCTTGTGTTAAGACAGAAAAATATCCAGTAAAATAACATATAAATGTGTACGTACTAACATAATTTTGTGATTAGCATTTACATAGTTTTGTATATAGTATATTAATCAACTGATTTATGAAAATGAAAATTACAATGAATTAAGAATGATTGTATTAAAGAAATAAGATATTTTACGTATTATATTAGAACAAAAATGTTCGGCTAACATTAAATTGGGACATCAAATCATAAATCAAAATATTTTTATATTTTGATGTTCAATTTCTTTAAAACCATAAAATCTACCAGTTAAGAGATATGACACTTTTTATTATCCCCAAAACCCTTTGGTTTATCTCATTTGATTTTAATTGAATAATCCAAATGCAAGGAAAATAGATGACCCTCATCTACCTGATGAATTGGACAATCTATGTAACTTATCAGACTGAAGCATTGGACAATCTATGTCCCCCCTCTAATCAAATAATACTCTCATCTAACTGAAGAATTGGACAATCTATGACCCTCATCTAACCAAAGAATTGGACAATCTATGACCCTCATCTAACCAAAGAATTGGACAATCTATAACCCTCATCTAACCAAAGAATTGGACAATCTATGTCCCTCATCTAACTGAAGAATTGGACAATCTATGTCCCTCATCTAACTGAAGAATTGGACAATCTATGACCCTCATCTAACCAAAGAATTGGACAATGTATGTAACTCATCAAACTGAAGAATTGGACAATCTATGTCCCTCATCTAACTGAAGAATTGGACAATCTATGACCCTCATCTAACCAAAGAATTGGACAATGTATGTAACTCATCAAACTGAAGAATTGGACAATCTATGTCCCTCACCTAACTGAAGAATTGGACAATCTATGACCCTCATCTAACCAAAGAATTGGACAATGTATGTAACTCATCAAACTGAAGAATTGGACAATCTATGTCCCTCATCTAACTGAAGAATTGGACAATCTATGACCCTCATCTAACCAAAGAATTGGACAATGTATGTAACTCATCAAACTGAAGAATTGGACAATCTATGTCCCTCATCTAACTGAAGAATTGGACAATCTATGACCCTCATCTAACCAAAGAATTGGACAATGTATGTAACTCATCTAACTGAAGAATTGGACAATCTATGTAACTCATCAAACTGAAGAATAGGACAATCTATGTCCCTTCTCTATCCGAATAACTGGACAATCTATGTCCCTTTTCTAACGGAAAAATTGGAAAATCTATGTCCCTTCTCAAACCGAAGAATTAGACAATCTATGTCCCTTCTGTAACTGAAGAATTGGACAATTTATGTCCCTTCTCTAACCGAAGAATGGGACAATCTATGTCCCTTCTCTAACAGAAGAATTGGACAATCTATGTCCCTTCTCTAACCGAAAAATTGGACAATCTATGTCCCTCCTCTAACCGAAGAATTGGACAATCTACTTATGTCCCTCCTCTAACCGAAGAATTGGACAATCTACTTATGTCCCTCCTCTAACCGAAGAATTGGACAATCTACTTATGTCCCTCCTCTAACCGAAGAATTGGACAAGCTACTTATGTCCCTCCTCTAACCGAAGAATTGGACAATCTACTTATGTCCCTCCTCTAACCGAAGAATTGGACAATCTACTTATGTCCCTCCTCTAACCGAAGAATTGGACAATCTACTTATGTCCCTCCTCTAACCGAAGAATTGGACAATCTACTTATGTCCCTCCTCTAACCGAAGAATTGGACAAGCTACTTATGTCCCTCCTCTAACCGAAGAATTGGACAATCTACTTATGTCCCTCCTCTAACCGAAGAATTGGACAAGCTACTTATGTCCCTCCTCTAACCGAAGAATTGGACAATCTACTTATGTCCCTCCTCTAACCGAAGAATTGGACAATCTACTTATGTCCCTCCTCTAACCGAAGAATTGGACAATCTACTTATGTCCCTCCTCTAACCGAAGAATTGGACAAGCTACTTATGTCCCTCCTCTAACCGAAGAATTGGACAATCTACCCTTCTCTAACCGAAGAATTGCACAATTTATTCCCCTTCTCTAACCGAAGAATTGGACAATTTATGCCTCTTCCCTAACCGTAGAATTGGACAATATATGTCCCTCCTCTAACCGCAGAATTGGCCAATCTATGTCCCTTCTCTAACCGAAGAATTGGACAATCTATGTCCCTCATCTAACCGAAGTATAGGACAGTCTATGTCCCTCATCTAACTAAAGAATTGGACAATCTATGGCCCTCGTCTAATTGAAGAATTGGACAATCTAAGTCCTTCATCTAAATGAAGAATTGGACAATCTAAGTCTTTCATCTAAATGAAGAATTGGACAATCTATGTCCCTCATCTAACTGAAGAATTGGACAATCTAAGTCCTTCATCTAAATGAAGAACTGGACAATCTATATCCCTCATCTAAGCGAAGAATTTGAAAAAATAGCCATCTGAGAGTATCGCTAGAGCAGTATACGTCTTCTACAGACTCCCTAATGGTTGAAGGCATTTCAGTCAATCTTGGTAAACAGATCGTCCATCATACAAGGTATGCATGAAGGGATATATACACACCTATGTTTGAAGGTGTATCTTTGAATGCGTTCAACCGTGTAGGGATAGTTGAGATGCCTAGATAAGTGTGACAAGTACACTAAGAGACAAGTGAACAATGCCAAACATTTATGCAAGATATTCTAGTCCGTGTAGTGGCTGTGATAACAGAAGTAGGATAAACACACTGCACACGTACATATATATACAGACTGAAATACAAT
>NC_090743.1:22477568-22480068 GCF_036898095.1 Palaemon carinicauda
TATATATATATATATATATATATATATATATATATATATATATATTATACTCTAAACATTTTTCATGGGGTTATTTCCACCTTTCATCTCCTCTCCCACAACTGCATTCCAGACACCTTGTCATCTTTCCTCCCGCTCCACCTTCACCTACGCGCCAAGGTTACCTTCAGCGTGATGCGGGT
The DNA here is from genome assembly GCF_036898095.1 of Palaemon carinicauda. Taxonomy (NCBI): domain Eukaryota; kingdom Metazoa; phylum Arthropoda; class Malacostraca; order Decapoda; family Palaemonidae; genus Palaemon; species Palaemon carinicauda. The sequence continues at coordinate 22,477,751 of NC_090743.1, forward strand.
TACCTGACCACAACACCAGCAGCGACGCAACAAGGTTATAACAGGATCTGCCAGCCGAGCAACCTCTTCACACTCCGGCGACCAAGTGTCCTCCTCAGCTGAAATTTGTCAGAGTCCCAAAACTTGAAATCGCAAGCGTTTGATTGTCGATTGGATGTTGAACTCCTTCATAAAAAGCCATCTCTAGTATAAAATGAAGAGGAAGTGTCTAGCTGAATATATATATATATATATATATATATACACATATATATATATTACTTGTCCAGCTACAACCCTAACTGGAAAAGCAGAATGCTAAAAGCTCGAGGGCTCCAACAGGGAAAATAGTCCAGTGAGGAGAGGAAATGTGAGTAAAAGTAAACTATATAAGCTACAAGAAGTAATGAATACCAATATAAACATCTTAGGATCAGTAACAACATTAGAATATAATATAATAATATATGTATATATATATATATTATATATTTATATATATACTGTATATATATATATATTAAATATTTATATATATACTTATATATATACATACTACTAGACACTTAGATGCCTTTTTTTTGAGGGAGTTTTATAAATAATATATATATATATATATTACAGTATATATATAAATATGTATATATATATATATATATAGACAGATAGATAGATAGATATATATCTTAACGTTGTTACTGATCTTTAAATGTTTTATATTGGTATTCATTACTTCTTGTAGTCTATATAGTTTATATATATATATATATATATATGTATATATATTATATTATATATATACATATATATCAATTCCAGTCACGCTCAACTGTATTGTCAGACATACAACTACTCAGTCTCTTACCGTCCTTCGGGTAGGGGGAGAGGAAGTAGTCATACCACGGTGAGAGGGTTTGTAGTTAGTAAAGGGGGAGGAGATGGGAAGGGTTGAATCTGGGTTAGTGCGCGCTTATTGCGAGCAGTAAAATCATTATCATTATTATCATTGGACGTATGAACAATAGCTAAGTCAAAAGATATGAAGGAGAAAAATATGCTCATGAAATTAGAAGTATTGAAGGCGTATATTCATAAAATGTTCTTATACTTACAAGTATATAGCTAGCGTTCCAATTTTCAGACGTTGATTACAATTTCAATTATTATCATTGTCACTGTTGCTGCTGACAGTCAAAATAATAAATACAACTACTCGTCACATGATAAATATGTCATAAACATACAAAGCAAAGAGCCAGTGACGAAAATGCTCGTGCGTGAAGAGAATCATGCCGACAGGCAGATGAAAAATAGACGGAATTAACCGTGGAAATAAAAGAAGAGATACAATTAAGACAAGCGTTGAATTGCCAGTAAAAACCTCCTTGAATCAAGTTTCGACACAACCCATTGATTACTAATATACAGTATACTGTAGCCTACATAAACATAAGTGTGTGTGTATATATATATATATATATATACATATATATATATATATACATATATAGGTATATCTATATATATAAATATATATATATATATATAATATGTATAATATAAATATATAAATAAATAAATAAATATATATATATATATATAATATATACACTTCAGGACGTAACAATTACGCCCAGGATTTTCTTAGTTATCATTAATAGTATACGCAACTCGTCAAATATGACGGCTAAATATTTAAATCTTAAGACAAATTCACATACACGCCCATAAAACCCCCTGTCACTCGGGTATGAATACTTCCTCTCCCATTACCCGAGGGACGGTGAGAAACAAGCGTGACAGAAAGAAATCATATATATATATATATAAATATATCTATAGATATATATATATATATATATATACATATATATATGGATATATATATACATATATATATATATATTATATATACAGTATATACATATATATATATAAATATATATATATATATATATATAGTCAGACACTTGCTCTTTAATACATAAGATACATTATTATTGTTATTGATGCTTTTGTCGTTCAAAATGATAAATTTGCCTACTTGTCATTCGTCAAATGTTACAAATTTTATAAAGTAAACATGACACTGACAAAATAAAAATCCGTGCGTGAAGATAATTACACAGACAGGCAGATAAAACAAACCAAAATCGATAGAAAGAATAGACACACCGAAGTTCAGCGTCAATTTTCCCAGCATGTTACTCCCTTGAACCAACTTGCGACACAGCCCGTTAATTACAAGTACAAACAATCCCTTATATATATATATATATATATTTATATATATATATATAATTATATATATATATTCATATATATATATATATATTCAT
>NC_090743.1:22485068-22487568 GCF_036898095.1 Palaemon carinicauda
GGAAATAAAGTCGAATTGCCTGATCTTTTTTTTAATGATTTAACTCTAAAACATTTCAATGATTCTAAATGATTTGTCCATAATATTTTGATTTTATAAAAGTCTTCAACTATATTTTTTTCTGGTTCACGCATATCAGATTTTCTCGAAATGAAACAAAAATTATGAATAGGGATTCGGGATTCCATTAAAGATTATTAATATTTCTATTGTTATTTTGTCGTGTATGTTATCAACAAATTGTTTATAAGGCTTCCATAAAAGATTAATAATATATTCAATGGGGTTTTTGTCGTCTGTTGTGAAACAAAATCTGTTTTCAGGTCAGAAAATTGGGCTATGTATTTTGGCTGTTTAGTAAGTAATGATTTTGCACTAAAATTTATTTTGTTTTTAAAGTTCACTGGTGTGTCTTTATTATTTATTCATAGTTAATATATACTTTATAAAACTAAAATAATTATAATTTTTACTGCTTTCCATAAGATGGCATTGGTAATTAAATATATTACTATATTTTTAATCGTATATTTGTATAAATACTTCACTTTTGCAATACACCCCCCCCCCAAAAAAAAAAAAGGTATGACTCCTTGATGGTATTCATAATACCATAGACCATATCAAATCCGCGTTAACATATTTAACTATATAAGTCATTAATCAATCATTCTACTCATATGTAAATTTTTTATATGTTCTAGACGATTATAGCGTTCGCAAATAAACTAAATTCCGATTGCTTTGACATCCGATGAAAAAAAAAAAAAATTTTCACGCCGAGAGCGGATTATCATTAAATTATTGTTTATATTTTTCATCAAAACTACTAATTAGTTAATCCAGTGAAGAAAATAAACACAGATAAGTTTTGATTTGCTGTTTTGCATTAAATAAGTAATATCTTTTGTCGCTTTTTCCCGATTACAAATTGCTTACTCTACTACCATGAATGTTACTCGTCAAATAAAATCAGAAAAACATATCATTAAGTCTTGCTAATGATATGCGTTTATATTTTTCCGCTGGTACTTTGTTAATCTACTGTCCAAATTTTATAAAATATAAAAACTATAGGTCCCCAAATAAAACTACTTTGGGGCTATTCAAAATGAAGAAAAAACTTTAAATTTTTTTCATAATAAATAAAAATCTCTACAAAAAATATAAGATTTAAAAAAGAATAATTCCTGATTTGTCGTCTGCTGGACAGCTAAAACAATTCTTGGCAGAAGATAAGTTTCGTATTTAAGGATATTAACCAAGTGTGCTTAGCTTATCTCTAATGCTCAGTGGTTCATTTTTCTAACATCAAATTTACCGTTTCCTGAATAAGTTCAGCGAGCAACTACAGGACTAGTTACGAAATCAATGATAACCTTCTGATCACAACTATTATCTCAATACGTACCATTAAAGTCTATCTAAAACCGAATTTAGTTTCCCAAATACGGTAACTAATTACCTCCGCCAACGAAGTTGAAAGGTTATACGTTCGCCCCGTTTGTATGTGTTTGTTTATGAACAGTTTCCTGGCCACAATTTTAATCGTAGAGTAATGAAACTTACAGGGATTAACTGTTATGTAAAAAGATGGAAATGATTAAATTTGGAATGTAAAGGTCAAAGCTCAAGGTCACGGTCAAGCAAAATGTCTAATACACGTAATGAACCATGAGTTTGGACATCGTCGTCACAGAGAAATCAAACCTTGTTCATATTTTAGTGTATGAAAATCCACACAAATTAATACAGGTTAGGGTCAAAGGTCAAGGTCAAGCAAGCTGCCACAGCGGAGGTCTGCGCTCTACTAAGTGTCCCTCTAGTTTCAGTCTGCCTCAGCAACAGTCATATGTTTAGAGATTTATATATTTATTTATTTATACATACATATATACATATATAATATATATAATATACATATATATACATATATATATATATATATATATATATATATATATATATATATATATATATATATATATATACTGCATAATATATATATGTGTGTGTGTGTGTTTATCAATTTCATTGCTAAGAATCATCAACAGATCTATATATTTATATATATACTACAATATATAAATAAATATATATTACAATATATGCATATATATATATATATATATATACTATATATATATATATATATATATATATATATATATATATATATATACATATATATATATTACATATATATATATATATATATATACACATACACACACACACACATATATATATATATATATATACTTCACAATATTCGCTAAAAATCACATCTAAAATAAAATGTATTATGTAACAACAGATTCCTATTCTTCAGATCCAAGAGAAAATGAATCGGGAAGAAATAAAAGGAACAATATTTAGAGCTGTTTTCGAAATATCTTGCTGGAAACACCAGTCGTTCGCCCGGGATGCAATACAATTACTTTTTATGGTAATCTTCATCTGGATACATGTCGTGGAAATTTTTATAACGACCCTTTAC
>NC_090743.1:22497568-22500068 GCF_036898095.1 Palaemon carinicauda
TGAGATATTATCCATTAATACTAGTTTCTACATTATCCCAATCTAAATGCTGTGAATAATTTTGGAGAAATGGGGTCTTCCTGTCTAATTCCTTTCTCAATAGGAATTTCCTATCTTAATGTAGTTTTAGGATTGCAGTACTTCCCCGTTTATATATCTTCAAGTGTTCTAACATAAGAGTCTTCTATTCCTTGTTTTTTGAAGGGCTTTCATTACTGCTGATATTTTGGCAGAATCAAAAGCTTTCTCATAGTCTATAAAAGCCATACGTAGTGTTTTGTTATACTATGTTTATTTTCCCATTGACTGGTTAATTACATGGATAAGGTCAGTTGTTGAGTACCCACTTCTAAAGACTGCCTGCCCTAATGGTTGATTAAAGTCTAGCTGTCTTTCAACTCGGCCTAATATGATCGTTGTAAATATTTTACATATTACGGAGGGTAAACTTATTGTGCAGCAATTTTTCAGTCTTTTGTGTCTTCCTTTTTGTGAATTAGCATAATGACAAAGTTTTTCTAAGCTGTAGGTATAGAGCATTCTTGCAGACATTTGGTGTAAAGTTCACCCAGTTTTACTACTATGAAATCTTCCCCCATCTATTATTAAATGAATTGTAAGGCCGTCTTCTCCTACAGCTTTGCCTCTTTTCATGCCTTTTGATGCTTTCATTACTTCTCCTACTGTTACTCAGGTGTTTCATTATTTCTCTTGGTTAAGTTATTTCTTATATCACTATTGTATAGCATTTTATATAAATCCTCTGCCATTTTTATCACCATCTCTATTGTGGATATTTCCATTTTCATCTGTTAAGCAAATATCTGTTGGCACCCTGTTCCAAGTCTTCTTTTCATCAATTTGATGCCTATTTTTTTTCTTTAGTGTTTCCTCAATTTTGTTCTGATTATGTTTACGAATATCTTCGGTGACTAGCGTGGTGATAAAAACTGGGCAAAACCTAGACATATATATCACAACCCCGTCTCGGCCCGCAATCCCCAGCGGCAGTGGAACAATTACGTGGTCATGGTGATCTTTCCTCCTTTCTGCTACCTTCCCCGTAGGATTTAAAAATGAATCCCCCTTCCCCGAATGTAGAAGACACTACTTCTACAGGCTACTCTAACCCCACAAAATAAGAGAGATGATATACTGTAGAATTAGCAGAACTGTCCAAAACAATAAAACTATACACGAGTGTATATATATATATATATATATATATATATATATATATATATATATATATACATATATATATATATATATACATATACATATATACCATATATTATACTGCTCCTAATATCTGGATTCTCTCAACCTCGAGATCAGAGACCCAAGGGGAAATTAACTTGAAGATAATAGCTTCTGGTCGGGCGGGGAATTGAACCCGGACCCAAGAAACTGAAGTTTCGTTGACTTCGCAACGGCCGACCAGAAGCTATTATCTTTGAGTGGATTACCCTTGGGTCTCAAATCCCGAGGTAGAGAATATCCAGATATTAGGAGCAGTATAATATATGGCTTATATGAATATGGAAAACACGTCTAAATGTGCAAAATTATCATTCATATATATACATATAAGGTATACCCACATATACTTACATATATATGTTTGCGTGTATGTATATGAACTCTCGCCATACATCTTTTATCCCCTTTTGATATGGTGATACAAAAAGGGTAGAACCATAGGGCCTTCAAATTCTCAGCAAGTTACTTTGTTTTGATTACCCCATACCCAAACAAACATCTCTGGTCGTTCGATCAGTAAAGTTAAGCAACGTTGAATTTGTTTAGTATTTGGATGGGAGGACACCAAGATGGGCCAAACAACATAAGCATTTAAGACTCTTGAACATACAAGAGGCAGGCTGTTTGGAACCAACCTAGCTTCCCTAAAAATAACGCTAAACCGATAAGGTAACACTTTCTGGCACAATCCCCTGCTAAAATGAAAAGGGCATAAGACATCAACATGTAAATATATGTGTATATATATATATATATATATATATATATATATATATATATATATATATATATATATATATATATATATATATGCTTATATATGCATTTAAGATGTTTTCCATAATAGAACAGAACACTTTCAACAAAACTGGGTGTTTCGAATACTTAACAATTGACAACGTTCCGAGTTTTTCGGCATTATCTAACGCAATACACATCTTTTTATAGTAATTGATAGCATTCGATGATGAATCTCATCAATGTTCGACAACGCACAACAATGTTCATCTTCGCCTCAACTGACCTGAACTAGCTGATATTCAGATAGTCGACCATCAAATTAGAGTCTTAATAATTTCCGAAAATAATCACATGCCTTTGAATAATAACCTTCACAGATATACTTTTTTCCGTGTCCATCACAGACATCACATGGCCAAACTCTTTCCCCTTACTAAACTTCCTTTTCTTCATTCCCTTTAAATTCAGAGCTAGGGCATAAGAAGTCAGCTAGAAA
>NC_090743.1:22505068-22512568 GCF_036898095.1 Palaemon carinicauda
ACTGATTTTGAATACTATATCGTTTCTACAATTTATGAAATATTTCAACTATTTTTGTTAAAAGATCCTATACACTTATAGGCTTCCATATAACAGGCTTGAATGAGTTCTTCAGTTAAAGATGAAAATTGGTATAATGTAAGTTAGAATATTGGATTGCTCAGGAGAAAGAATAAAAGGACTGATGGAAAGTAATGATAACTGGGAATGACTGGTATAAACAATACACCAGCTCTTTAAATATCTAGCTATTGCAAAAAAAAAAAAAAAAAATCGCTGGGACGTGCGGTCTCAAAATGACGGCAACCCGGAAAGAAAGGGATAACAAAGATTTGACCGAGCGCTTTCGTGTTTATTACACTTTCTCAAGGTCTTATGATTTAAAAATACATTTAAAATAAAAATAAATCTTGTGATAACGTACAAGCAGAATAGAAATAAGCAAACTACATAAAAGCTAACTGTTCAAAAATGTTATTTACAAATAATTCATCCAGTTTGTACATACCTGAGCTGGTGTTGAGCAGTTCTTCCAAATGTTTTCTTAATCAAGGAAGTTTCAATTATATTTCTTTTAGACATATCTTTAGCAGTTTTACAATTGATAGTGTGGTTGCACTCATTCATATATCGAAAAAGGCTGCTTGCAATATTACCCGTTCTTACATTACATTTACGTTGTTTTAATGTGTTTCTATGGCTTTTCCACTTTGCCCAATGTATTTTTTGCCACACTGATTGCATGAAATTTCGATATATATATATATATATATATATATATATATATACTGTATATATGTATGTATTTATATATGGATATGTATTTATATATAGATATGAAATTTCGATATATATATATATATATATATATATTATATATATCTGTGTGTGTGTTTTATAAATATTATGAAAAAATAAAAACCTAACCAATTATAAAATTAAATGGAAATTTCATACAAAAAGTAACACCCGTAAAAAGTAACAGTTAAATATTAGCTACAGCACAATAAGGATGGGTTTGTGCATAATAAGAGGCATGAAAACACAAAGATAAATTTAATCTTTGCAATACCTCATTAGAACTAATTCTTATATTTTAATATTCAATACCTTTTTTATGAAATTCTTCTTACCGTATTGAATAACATTAAATATATACATACATACATATATACTTACATATATATACACACACAAACACACACACACACTTATATATATATATATATATATATATATATATTCGGCCACAACTAATCCACTGCAGGAAAAAGGCCTCATACATGTCCTTTCCCTCCCGTCTGTTTATGGTATTTTTATTCCAGTTTATGCTCGGAAATTTTCTTAGTTCGTGAATTCATCGTCTTCTCTTCCTTCCCCCTGCTTCTCTTGCAATCTCTGGGGACCCATTTTGTTATTTTTAAAGTCCATTCATTATCTGTCATTCTCATTATAAGTCCGGCCCATGTCCCTTTTTTACACACACACACACACAACACACACATATATATATCCAACGGTGTTTGAATAACAATATTACACACACACACACACACATATATATATATATATATATGCAACAGTGCTTTGAATAACAATATTACACACACACACACACATATATATGTTATTATATATATATATATATGCGACAGTGCTTTGACTAACAATAGTACACACACACACACACACACACACATACATATATATATATATATACATAATATATCTATATATATATATATATCTAACAATGCATTGAATAACAATATTACACACACACACATACATACATACACATACGCACGCACACACACGCACATATATATATATATATATATATAATATATATATATATATATGTGTGTGTGTGTGTGTGTGTGTGTTTGTTACATACTACGGCAAAATAAAAACAAACCTCTAATTAATTTTCAAAAGAGAAACCAACGGCGATTATTAGTTCAACACTAATGACTTCCCCATTCAATCCTAACAAAATCTATAAATCATCTGACGCCGAATGAAAGGAAATGGGACCAAGGATGCGAAATGAGAAGATTAAACGACCCAAGGACTCGTTCGTTACTCCAGCATCTCGTCATGTGCGGAAATTAGATAATTAACTTCGAGGGGAAAAGAAATTCGCGCGTTTTTTCCACGCGATTAAACGTGTGATGCGTTCTCTTCCTGGTCTCTTCATTGCAACTGCAGCGTGCGGTTTCTTGATTCATGGACGCCATTTATATCAATTCCAGTATTCCAGAGTCAATTTCAGTATTCCAGGAAGTCATTCCAACTCTCGTTTGTGATGGATTCTGTCAGGTGTCTTGGACTAGTGGCCTCTGTAACTGCAAATTTTCAAGTTATACTTCAATCTTCGCTACGTATTACTTAGCGTATCCTTATATATTAGTTTTAATTATCTTAAAACTACTACTGATACGGAAATCTTGTGCGCAAAAATAGTGAAATTTCCAGGCCATGTTTACTGCAATACTATTTTCAATTGTCAAACTAAATAACATTGTCTTTCTCTACATAGATAATGATAATCAAGACATTCATAAGACTGCAGGATCATTACAAGAGACAATACCTTATAAAGTTAACACACACACAACACACACACACACATATATATATATATATATATATATGTATATATGTATATATGTGTATATATATATATATATATATATATAATTGTAGTAATTACCGACATAAAAAGCCATACATTCAGAGCGAGTCACCTCTTGAATCTAAACCTACCTCTTTTCCAATGGAATCAGTAATAGTAAACGAATAATTGCAAAAGGAAGAAAAATAACCTTCGAAACCTATACTTCTCGACAATAAAAATTCTTTAATAGACCTGTTAATGGAGAGAGAGAGTATCTGCAAACACGCACACACCGAACAAAAAAAAAAAAAATTTAATGCTTCACGTTAAGTTTTTACTTCCGTCAAAAACTGCTGCTACTAATCGTGCAAGGTCATATATTTGAGCATTATCGGAATGTACAGTTGGATGCAGGAGTCCCCAGCACACCTTACTTCTCAGCGAGTAACCAAACAGATAGTGTAGGGAGAGATGGAAGGGGTGGTGGGCGCAATGAGGTTAAACGGCCTCCTTGGGTGGGCGGGGCTAAGCACAGGATTTGCCGCAGTTAGGGTGTGCCTGGGTGCACTACTTTAGAGCGAGGTGTCCAGGAAATACTATGTCCAACGGTACCTCAGAATACGTGGGCACAAAAAAAAAAAAAAAAAAAAAAAAAAAGAGAGAGAGAGAGAGAGAGAGAGAGAGAGAGAGAGAGAGAGAGAGAAGAAGTAGAAGTTTAAAGTTATCTGACCATTTCACCCCAATTTCTTATTCTACGAGCTCCTGATAATCAGAAACCATTGCAATTGGTAGTTAGGTAAGCGACCGTATAGCAGGTGTTGTGCTGTTTCTCTTTCTGTTTATCTTTATTTCTAAGTTTATTTTCCGTACTGGGTTGATTCCCGATAGGGGCCCTGGTCTCATGACATTCTGCTTTAGTAGTAGTAGTAGTAGTAGTAGTAGTAGTAGTAGTAGTAGTAGTAGTAGTAGTAGTAGTCCACTGTATCTTTTACGAGTTCATTACCGATACAAAATATCAAACAGTACAAAAGTGTTTGCATATTTGGTTATCAAATACAGGCGCATTAAAAGGTTTTAAAGTACTGATTTCTTTTGTAGAGCTTAATATTGCCCAAAGAAGATGAGAAAGGGTTTTTTTTTTTAAAAACATTATAACTTTAAAAACAAGAAACTACATTGTTGTACATTTCAAGAAAAATTGTTTTCCGAAGTGGTGAACAATACTAACCAAAAACAAAAATTGTTAAAGTAATAACTTTAAAGCACGCACACGCATACACACGTATTCACTTATCAGTGGAATTATCTCTCTAATGAAGCAGTTGCATAGCTGGAACTTCAGAAGTTCAAAATTGCAGCGAATGTTTCTATGTTAAAAAGGCTAACATAAATCTCACTTCATACTTCATGTATGGCAAATCTACTTTAACGTTGATACTGATCTTAGAATATTAAAAATTAATAATTCATTACTTTCATGTAGTTTATTTACTTCCTTATTTCCTTTCTTTCCTTGTTGGGGCTCTCAGGCTTATTGCATCATGATTTTCCAACTAAGATTATAGCTTGGCTAGTAACAACACAAAAACAACAACAATAATAATAATAATAATAATAATAATAATAATAATAATAATAATAATAATAATAAGCGTGCATATCAGAAATCTACAAACGAAGTTAATCTTATAGAACACTAAGAGGAGTTGAGAACCTTAATTTTGTGTTCCTCTATGACCTATTGCATGCACCCGACAAAGATGGTACTCAAACGGCAATGTAAAGGTGGGTGAAAAATAAGTAGGGAGAGGATAATATTCTTGATGACAAAGAAAAAAAAGAGAAAAGTACTGCAATTCACTCGTCAAAAGGGCCGTTACTACGCAAGAAGGTTTGATAGGAACCTCCTTGTTACTGTATCAGCTCTAGAGATTAACACTTGAGGATCTATGGGCGCCCTATATCGAATAGAGTCTACCCTCTGTTTGCAAGCCCCACCCAACCACCCATCTGTCTAGACTCTAGACTGCCTTAGAGGCGTCTGCTCTGTGGGTAAACCCGGAACTGACCCGGAGTTATACGGGAATGGGACCTGCATTCAACTGATAAAACTGAGTTTTATAACTACCTAGTGTACGCGACCCGTCAAAAATGACGGTAGATATTTATGCACACACACCCAACCCCCTTTAAATAGGGTGTGAGTACTGCCTCTCTCCATCTACCTGTGGGACAGGTAGAGACCCAGTAGCTCTACGTCTGGTAATGCCACTGAGCGTAACCGGAGATATATCATCATCTCCTCTTACGCATATTGACGCAAAGAGCCTTGGCTAGATTTCGCCAGTCGTTTCTATCTTGAGCTTTTAATTCAATACTTCTTCATTCATCAACTACTTCACGCTTCATAGTCCTCACCCATGTACGCCTGGGTCTTCCGACTCTTCTAGTGCCTTGCAGAGCCCAGCTGAACGTTTGAACTACCTCTCTTGGGGAGTGCAAAGAGCATGCCCAAACCATCTCCATCTATCCCTCACCATGATTTGTTCCACATATGGCACTCGAGTAATCTCTCTTATAGTCTCATTTCTAATCCTGTCCTGCCATTTAACTCCCAATATCCTTCTGAGGGCTTTGTTCTCATATCTACAAAATCTGTTGGATATTGTTTCATTGTCATACCACGACTCATGTCCATACAGTAACACCGGTCTCACTAAACTGAAATATAGCCAGATTTTTATATGTAATTTCGGGCGATTTGATTTCCAAATTTTAATTAACCTAGCCATTGTTTGATTTGCTTGTTTTCAATCTTTCATTAAACTCAAATTCTAAAAATCCTGTATTAGAAATCATAGTTCCTAAATATGTAAATAATTCCACCTCGTGAATCCTATCTTCTTCCAATGATATTTCATCTTCCATTGCATATTCCATTCTCATCATCTCTGTCTTTCTTCTATTTATCTTGATTCCAACCTCATGTGATATTTCATGCATTCTAGTAAGCGAGCTTTGCAAGTCCTGTGATGTTCTGCTAATAAGGAAGCGTCATTAGCATACTCTAGGTCAGCTAATTTCCTGTTACCAATCCAGTCCTATTCTTCTCCACCATCCGCAACTGTTCTATGCATTACAAATTCATGAGGATAAACAACATTGGCGACTACACATTCCCTTGGAGTACTCCATTGTTCACTGGAAATTCATCACCATATCCACAGCACGAGCAAACCCGGAACTTTTGAATAATGATCCTGACCTTAATAATGGACAAAAGAGACTTGAAAAGGAACAATACAAAACAATAAAACGGCATCATTTCGTTTTAAAAACTCTATGGCTTTTCGAGGCGATAATAAGCTCGCATTATGTCATGACCTGATTCTCAAGAAAAGACTCTTTTGAATTATGTATCAGGAAATGCATGACTCAACCTGCGAACAAGGATTCTCTTTCTTATTAATAACAGTAATGACAGAATGTTATAGAAAAATAATAACAATAAAAATACCTCTAATTACTTGTTTCGAAGAATACATACTTTTTCACAATCCTAATTCTTATGTAAAACACATTGGGTATTCAGGTTTTCACTTTCTTTCATCAACACAGATGGTATTCGAGTAATGATCTGGATGTTCAACTGTCATAAAAAAAAATATTGCACAATAATGTGCATTTGACCATTATGCGAGTATGAAGAATGGAGCCACCATTATTTTTTTATGGATGATAGGAAAAGTGGTTGAAAGAAGTACTAGAGCAGTTAGCTAACTAACCATAGTAGGGAATACTTTGGAAAGTTAAGTATTAGTAAGAGTAGTGTAAAGTGTGGTTTAAGCCCAATACTATTTATATAAAGGTACATTTATTTGATACTAAGTTTTATCATTTTTCATAATATTTACATAGCAAACTTTCCTAATTTACATTTCCATTCAAAATGTACGTTCCAACCCTCCCCTATATCACCGTCACTTTTACGGAATGAAAGTTAATTATGATAAAACTACAGCTATAATAATATTGATAATAATAATATTTTATCATTGTCATCATTAGCATCAGAAGAATGCCTTCCGGGGTCACCCTTTAAACAGGGAATATTAAATTAGCTATGAAATGTTCCTACCTGTTTTTCAAAATCACAAACTAAATTTCATCTTTGATATTCAGTTAGCAATGGCAATGGTAAAACAATGAATTATGGCTTTTATAACGTTTATAATGAAGTATTTCAATTTATTTCACCTAATTATCAGTCTGAATTTCTAAAATAAAATGTGTAGACATACACGTGTGTAAATAATTCAAAATAACAATAATAACTATCTTAAATAATGTAAGATGTAATTGTATAAACTGGATGTATACATTATATACATAAATACATGAAATGCGTTAAACACGTGTTGGAAAAAACAAAAATAACGTGAAAGTGATAATATAAAAGGATGTCTTGAAAAATCTACAGAGGAAAACACATACATACATCTATATATACATATATATATATATATATATATACATACTGTATATATATATATATATATATAAATTATATACTGTATATATATATATATATATATATGTGTGTGTGTGTGTGTGTGTGTGTTAACTACAATTTTCATCACAATGTTGTATATATGCTATTATGCTCCCCTTTTCTTACAGCTGCTTTCCTTTTCACAAATAATAACATCATTGAAAATACATACATACAAAATAGAAAACTCATACACGAGTTTACATATATGGAGAAGTTTATAACTCACACATCTAAATTCATTTAACAATGCAGAGCATGTATTACTAATAGATTACTCGAAATTCAATTAGATCAATGGAAAGACCAGAAGAACTCCACCATAATT
>NC_090743.1:22517568-22525068 GCF_036898095.1 Palaemon carinicauda
AAAACGATTTCTATTAATTTGGTATTAAAATATAAGGGAATATTTGTGTCCAAAACAGGATTACCAATATTACCACCAATACATAATCAAATGGTTCCCATCAATAAAGTTTTTGGCAAAAAAAAAAAAAAAAAAAAAAAAAAAAAAACATGATTTTACAATTGGTATGGTTATTGTAAAAAAAAATACAAAATACAAAAATAAAATCCTGTTGAGCCATTTAGACCAAAAAAAAATATAGTATGTAATAAAAAATGGAAGAGAAGCGGGTTTTCCGTAATGCAAAATTAAAATACAAAATACAAAAAAAATAAATAAATAAATAAATAAAATCTTGTTAATGGCGGATTTCCCAGTCAAAAAAAAAAAAAAAAAAAAAAAAAAAAAAAACCGCCTCTTGTCTGAAATGCACGTGTCCATCAAAACATCGCTGGAAATGAAGCCGCAAACTTAAGGGGATTTCCCAGAGCCATAAATCTTGCTCGGGAAACCAGGAACCCAAACTCGAGCGAGATTACGACCCCCGTTATAAGTGTCACGCTTCACGGCCGCTGTAAGTCTTAAATTGGAAAATACTATGCAAAATACAAACCAACTATCCCAGAAGGGAAATATTTTTCTTTAAAGGTGTGGAACATAAACAAAAGAACGGGAAAAACTAAGGCTTTTTCTCGAGGTTTAGTTTTTGATCTATAGCAAAATAAAAATCTTTATTAAAAGGACAATATAAACGTTTGGAGATGTTTGATAAGAAAATTAATGACCTGGTTTATGTGATTTATCGTTAATAATAATTATATTAGCACATAGAAAATCTGTAAAAGATAAAAATAACGAAGGTTTGGCCCTTCGTTAAACAAGAAATAAAAACGCATTAACAAAATTAAAACTAATCTTATATATAGAAATGTATCGACACAGCTAACTCGGTCAATATATACTTAACCAAAAAACCTAATATTGATAAAAAAAAAAAAGTCGGGAAATTCTGAACAAGCCAAAGATGAAAATAAACACAAAAACAAGGGAAGCCCGTCTCATGAATATGTCATTCACACCACTCTCGTCGAAATAATAATAATAATATTTGCCTTAAGTGCAAGAATATATATAAGAACAATATAACAATCACGGAAGCACGAATCGCAATAACACAATGCCATTCTTTTATTTTGCTCCTCGCTGTTCCTGCAATAAATGTAAGGCGTTGTCAATGGCAAAAGAAGTCGTTAATGTAGAAGACGTCCGTTTGATTTTGTGGCTTTACTTTCTGGTGGATGGATGGAGTGAAGGAAGCTCTGGGTGATTGGAGGATAGATGTGAGAGGCAAGAGAGCGTGCTAGAAATAGGAATGAATGGCGAGCAATTGTGACGCAGTTTCGGTAGGCCCTGCTGCTTCCTCCGATGCCTTAGATGACCGCGGAGGTAGCAGCAGTAGGGGATTCAGCATTATGAAGCTTCATCAGTGGTGGATAACGGGGGAGGGTGGGCTGTGGCACCCTAGCAGTACCAGCTGACTCGGTTGAGTCCCTTGTTAGGCTGGGAGGAACGTAGAGAGTAGAGGTCCCCTTTTTTGTTTTCGTTTCATTTGTTGATGTCAGCTACCCCCCAAAATTGGGGGAAGTGCCTTGGTATATGTATGTATGTATGTACTTTCTGGTTAAAGTGTGTTGCATTACGTGTTCGTGAATTGTAGTGTTGATAATGCTACTAATTGGAAAATCCAATCAGACTACAGAATAAACATACTTAAGCCTCATTGAAAAGAAAAAACTTCGTGAAACTTCATGACTGACGTGGAGCCCGAACCATATCCGTTTAACGTTGCCTGGCGTACAAGAATCCTAAATAATTCTATATTCGGATAAATATTGAAAGATAACAATCTCTCTTAAAAGATAAAACCTATTTTTCCCTTCCATGTTCATTATTTTCCTGAACAAACTAGATCAGGGTTTTGCGTCTCCCGTTCCAAGGGTCTTCACATATAATTTCCAACAAAAACAAAAATATTTCTAAAATCTTCTCTACATCACAAAATAATTACTAAAGTCTAGTGTTACTGTCATAGAACCAGAGAGAGAGAGAGAGAGAGAGAGAGAGAGAGAGAGAGTATCACAAGTTTAACAGAATCTTGCGTAAACTTCCCAGAGATAGAATAGCGATAAAAGGAACAAATACAAAAAATCCAAATACGTAGACACTTATCAGGAGCTACCAGACTGATTGATTTAAAGTTTTCAGGCATCCTGGAGCTAGCAGAAGAGAGAGAGAGAGAGAGAGAGAGAGAGAGAGAGAGAGACTCGAGAACAAGTTTAATAAAATTTTGCGAAAACTTCTCAGAGCTAGAACGAAAAAAGCAATTAAATACTAAAAAGGCAAATGTATAAACACTAGCCAGAAGCTACCGAGAGAGAGAGAGAGAGAGAGAGAGAGAGAGAGAGAGAGAGAGACTCAATAACAAGTTTAACAAAATTTTGCGAAAACTTCTCAGAGCTAGAACGACAAAAGCAAATAAATACTAAAAAGGCAAATGTATAAACACTAGCCAGAAGCTACCTCGAGAGAGAGAGAGAGAGAGAGAGAGAGAGAGAGAGCACTATTCCCTATTCTCATATCCTGCAACCCTTTGTAACACATCCCTTCAATAACTTTCCAAAGGAAACGCGAATTCCCCTCGGTCTCCTAAAGGGGAAACTCGTCCAGAAATTCCATTTGTTTTATGACACCTCGCGAAGATTAGCTACCGCCAAGAAGTGTCTGACAAGGTAGGTTTTCAGTAACAGTATTTTCTCTGTATCGAGAGAGAGAGAGAGAGAGAGAGAGAGAGAGAGAGAGAGAGTTGGAGAAATTTGTGTAAATATCAAAAATTCCTCTAGCCTGTATCTGTATGTAACCTTGTAAAAAGTTACGTATTTCTTTCGTAGAGGAGTTTCTTTGATATTTCCATGTTGAAATGCACAATCATTATTATCACCATATTCATACCCTGAGCATTTATTGATGGTTTTTAGTCAATAGGCACGCGAGAATAAAATAAGTTGAACCAGCTATCAAACATATGAACAAACTCTTTTGAACTTTCCCCCATGTAGGTTGAAGATCACTGCCTTAGTCGATGCTCCCAAGTTTGTTATGTTATACAAGTGTTATGACGGAAACAGTCACTTAAGTCAGGCTTTCTTTTAATCTCTATTTCTCTCCGCCCTAGCATTGACACGCTACGATCAGCTAACAACAATGCACCCAATTTACTGCTTAGGGACCACAGGCAATCTTAATTTTTAGGAATGCCCCCATCTGTTCCCGCCTCGTCCGGTCAGGGACACGAATGCAGTGCCATAGCAATGAGAGAGAGAGAGAGAGAGAGAGAGAGAGAGAGAGGGGGGGGGTTGCATTGAATACACCCGTGTGTGTGTCAGTGTGTTGCACATCATATTGTTTTCAATATTGTTTTACATGGAGATAAAACATTATGTATCGTATCCTATTATTTTAGACGTATAAGCAAAAAATAACATTAGCCATCGGATATCGGGAAGGCACAGTAGAGTTCAGGTAAAGAAGACAAAACTAAATAACAAGGACAAGGCTCTCCATCTATGTTATTCCCTTCAGATTTCCACCTTCCCCGATAAGAACCGCAACACAAAGCAATCAAGTCAGATGGTAATTTGAGATTATTTTTCCATGCTACCGGACACTACACAAGGGGAAGGGTTTCATCACTGAGATGATGCTATACGTGAAAATTTGCAACTTGCCAATGGTAGAAGCAACCATGGGTCACAACGAATCCCAAACGTCAATAAAGAGCATTAAAGTAAAACCTGTACCACCAAACGTCGGTTCCTTCTAGACAATGGGTTTCCAACCTAAGGTACATGTAACCCGCGTGGTACATTTTTACTCTTCAGGGGGTACACTGGATCTGACAGAATAGCCAGTACTGTAAGGAAAAATTATCATCATCTCCTTCTACGCCTATTGACGCAAAGGGCCTCGGTTAGATTTCGCCATCTTGAGCTTTTAAATCAATCCTTCTCCTGTCATCATTTCCTACTTCATGCTTTATGGTCCTCAGCCATGTAAGCCTGGATTGAAAAATACATGATGAAATTTGCATTTATATTGAATAGTACATTGATATCCCAATATCTATTTAATTATTTTAAGGGGGGGTACACAGGAATGCATGAAAATGCCCTTGTGGTAAATGACAAAAGGTTTGGGAACGCCTGCTCTAGTCATATATAATCACGCTCTCAGTTTCACTATCGAGCATAAAGCAAGCAACTATAAAAGCGATAAGAATATTTTATTGTGCTTTTATACACTAAACAAATGTAAAGTGAGATTAAGAAAAAAAATTCATGGAGACCAGATCAAAGAATGAGACGGGGAAGTGGATTAAGCCATTCATGAATAGTAAAAGGGGTCGTAAAACTAAAATAAATTACAAATCGATCCTCAACAAAAAATTAACGATTTTCAATGCAAATGTGCAATAAAGCGAGTAATACAAAACAACACATTCAGATAATCCCATTTGGAAATGCATAACAGATACATTTCAATGTATTCTTAGCTACGTAATACATTACATGAATTGTGCATATTTATTCGGGTAGAATAATGCGCACCACAAGCTAATGCAATTTTAAATTGTTATGCGTATAAGAGGCATATAAAAATCTTTACATCGTATTGGTGTAATACAATGGATGCTCATCGGGTTAAGAACATTACGGAATTTCCTTATTTGTTCATTAATATTACCATTGAGAAAAAATAATTCTCAATCAAATTCTATATATTGATAACTAATAAAAACTAATTAGTTGGTATGACTTTCTGAACGTCATGATATATAAAAACAAGAAAGCAATTAACAGACCCCGTACCTCAGTCTGTAGTGTCCCCGTAATGTTGACATTTCCTTTCTCCTAATTTAAACCGACATTACAGTCTAAGAGAATTATACTTCCTTCTGAAGATCAGTCGATAATACCTTTATAAAAATTGGTGGAAATATAACATATTTTTATGAAGAAGAAGAAGAAGAAGAAGAAGAAGAAGAAGAAGAAGAAGAAGAAGAAGAAGAAGAAGAAGAAGAAAAAGAAGAAGAAGAAGAAGAAGAAGGAAGAAAAAAAAAATCTTATCATCGCCAAAATCCATAAAATTGTTCCTTAATCTAAGTGTAATCTTTAAGGAAAAAACACCATAAAAGATAAGGTTGTATATAAAAAACTGCAGTTGCATATATAACTTTTTTAATAAGAAAGAAAAATGTAACGCATATATTGACAAAAATAACAATTCAAAAAATTGGTTGAAATATAACGTTTTTTTTTTATGAAGAAAACCACAAATCTTATCCTCTCCAAATTCCATTAACTTTTTCTTTGATCTAAGGCTAATCTTTGTTAAGGAAAAAGTACTATAAGAAAACCAGGCTGAAAATATAAAAATGCAGCTTTATAGGAAAGAATAATTTAACGCATAAAGACAAAAATATTAGTATGGGTGTGGTGCCTTATTTGTGACAAAACAAACATGAACAAAACCCATAAAAGATAAATGCATACATACAATTAAATAAATAAACCCCTCTTTATTCAATAAAATACTATTTCAATTACCCTTTTCCATCCGCTGATGAAACTAAATATCATATGGCAACCCCATCATATTAAATCCCCCTCAAAATAATAACGCTTCCCTTTGAGCTTTATTATTTCCAAGTAGCTTCCCTCGTTCCCATTACAAGACTTTGGAGTAATATTCCATTTACATGTGTTTATTCCATTAAATACATTACGCACCACCATCAACGCACAAGAAAAAATATATCATCGATGTATAATATAGATTAAAGTGCATTCCAATGCTCACACCAATAACAGAATTGGATTGAAAACCCTTTCAAAAAAAAAAAAAATTCAATACTCCAATATCATCTGGTTCATGTACCACAATATGCGACAGGAACCTCATTTGCATAGATATGATTCAACTTCGACAACTATGAACACCTTGTGACTAGAGCACGCAGTTGTTAAGCATGCATTCCGTTGCATACGTAGTAGGGACCAAAAGGTATTAGGGACCAGGAGGTCGTAGGAACCAGAAGGTAGTAAGGTTTCCCCTTCTGAGGCCCAGAGTGGGATCTAAGGGTGTGGAGAGGCGTGGTAGAGGGCTCTCTCTCTCTCTCTCTCTCTCTCTCTCTCTCTCTCTCTCTCTCTCTCTCTCTCTCTCTCTCTCTCTTTCCTGTTGCCTCTGAAGGGCGGTGACTGGTGTCCTTTCGTTCAAGGTCATAGGATTCTACGGGAGATAAAAGGGTTCCTGCCCTAGAGGGATAAAACGGATCCTGCAGGATCTTCGGCGTAATGTATCATGTAACACCCTTTTGTCTTCGAAGATGATTAATTTAATGTTCTTCAGTTTATGTTCTATCAAAAGGAGTTCGTGCAAAGTATCTAAAAAAGAGGTTTAAGATTACCAAATCCTCGTGAATATTCTCGTAATTATTCTAGAATACGGTTAGTTTGAATTGCAATTATACAGAAATTAAATGCTTTTAGTTATGTACAATAATAATAATAATAATAATAATAATAATAATAATAATAATAATATGAACAATAATAATAATAATAATAATAATAATAATAATAATAATAATAATAATAATAACTCAACACGGAAAGTTTATAATAAAAAGAACACTTTAACACAACAAACAGATAAATATCATCTATGATAATATAAAAAAGGAACAAATTAATAAGATCCAGGCCAAACAAACGCAGAAGCATACCCAACAACAAGACGAATCATCAAGGAAGGAAAATTAACGACCTTGTTTTTCATAAAAAGCACCCCATCAACTCTGGAACCAAATGGGCTAACACTTGGCGGTACTTAAATGTCCTTGGCGGATTCTATGTCTTTGGTCATTTCGCTCCAACCATATAAACATACACACTGCTGTATGAATGTTTTTGTACATACCGCGTATCTATTTAAAGGTTTAAAAGTTATCCATGAATGATATACGCAGGGGACAAGACAACGTCTTCGAGATTGACACTATACGTCTTATTATTATTATTATTATTATTATTATTATTATCATTATTATTACTACTACTACTACTTGCTAAGCTACAACCCTAGTTGGAAAAGCAAGATGATATAAGCCCAGGGGCTCCAACAGGAAAAATAGCCCAGTGAGGAAAGGAAACAAGGAAAAATAAAATTTTAAGAAGAGGAACATTAAAATAAATATATATGATTAGAGCCCGAGGCTCCTCTCCATCAAGCTAAGATCAGGGAGGGCCAAGAAATGGTTGTTCATGATTCAGCAACTAGACCTGTATGCAATCCCAATCCCCTATCCCTACCTCACAAGGATGATGAGGTTGCAGACACTACTTGGAACAACTGAGCTTCCTGATGTTTGCTTGCATGCTAATAACGACTTTCTTATTCCTCTCT
>NC_090743.1:22530068-22545068 GCF_036898095.1 Palaemon carinicauda
AAGTAATTACTGTACTGTCTTCCATGATAATTAATTGCTTAATAAGAATAACGACAATATATGCAGAGCATAGCAATTGCCGAGAACATAATACAGTAGCTTTGCCCATTAAAACAGCAGAGAGAGAGAGAGAGAGAGAGAGAGAGAGAGAGAGAGAGAGAGAGAGAGAGAGAGAGATTACCATCACACTCTAATACATACATCATTAACATGATTTAAGGGGTCACCATGATGATTGAGTAATCAACCAATAAAAGCGCGTGGCCGATAAGTACAGCAGCACTTGCCTCACGTTAGATTTGGTCGGGTAGCCCACCAGTTCAGGAGTACCAGCATCTGCTGCTGGTATCAAGAAAATCGAAAGGGGCTAGCAACCTCATCCGTTAAAGACTTGCAGAGAAAGCAGAGAAACTTAACTAGCAACACTCTCCTTTGATAGAAGACATTGGAGAAATTACACCAGGCAACCAACCCTTTAATGTAGTGATAAGGAAAGTACTTGTAGTATGTATGTAAGTATGTATGTATATTTATAATATATATATATATATATATATATATATATATATATATATATATATATATATATATATATATATATATATATATATATATATATATATATATATCATCATCATCATCATCAGCCGTTACTAGTCTACTGCAGAACATTGGCCTCAGACAAGACCTTCCACTCGTTTCTACTTATGTCAGTTCATACCTGTAAATTTTCTTAGTTCGTCAATCCATCGTCTTCTCTTCATTCCCCTGCTTCTTTTGCAGTCTCTAGGGGCCCATTCTGTGTTTCTTAATGTCCATCTACAATACGTCATTTCCATTATATGTCTTGCACATTTCCATCTCTTTTTCTTACATTTTAGAATATCCTCTACTTTAGTTTGCTCTCTCATCAATGTTGCTCTTCCTCTGTCTCTTAGTGTTAATCCCAGCATTATTATTATTATTATTATTATTATTATTATTATTATTATTATTATTATTATTATTATTATTATTATTATTATTCTCTCTCTCTCTCTCTCTCTCTATATATATATATATATATATATATATATATATATATATATATATATATATATGAGAGAGAGAGAGAGAGAGAGAGAGAGAGAGAGAGAGAGAGAGAGAGAGAGAGCGCAACGATGAATAAAAATTATATTCTGTTAATCTAAGCCATACATAAAATTAACGAACTGTCTTGTATGTCTAGTCGATGTCGAAAAAAATCTTCAAAATCAACTTGAAATTAAATCTACGTTCAGATCAAAAGCTTTCAATTAAACCAGCATCAATCCACACCCGATTATAATTCAGATAAGTAACTGACAGGTCGTCAAGACAACGATCTGCAGACCCGTCTGTAACCTGCAAAAACAAAGATGGAGGAGAGGGAAGGAGGAAGGAGGGAAGAGGAGGGAAGAAGAGACAATAGGAGGGAAAGGGATTAGACGAGGAAAGAAGCTAGTATCTTGAAGGACGAGAGGATACTCGAATCGACTTTCACCTTCCCAAGCTTGTGGAGTGCAACTTCTTTTGACCCCGTCAATGAGATAAAATGTTACCAGAGATAACATTCTCTCAAAAACAAAATAGCTGTGATCAGGAACTATTAAGGTAAGAGGTTGCCAAAGTTGTTTTACGCATACGGGTTACTTTTACTCACAAAGATGTTTTCCATTCACAAGCATTCAGCAAGCACAGCAATCAAGAAACGAAGGAATGTGTTAAATCATTGACATATTTGTTAATCAAGCCAGAAATGAAGTCAAGGTGATACTGATTAAAGTGGACAATTTTAGCTCCAAAATTAAAATTTATTAATAAAATTGATTACTTGATAGAAAGGTGAAGCCTAAAGATCTAGGCATTAAAATTACATTCACTGTTGAACTTCGATTATGAAAATAAAAATAAAACGTTATGTATGAAAATATTCACTATTAACTTGTTTATAAAAAAATAACATATTCTTCCATCCCATGAGTGTAGCAACTCGTATGTAATACATTTATCAATTTTTTTTCTTTTATAATTATATAAACACGGTAAAGATTATTCTAACAATTACAAAAAATAAATTTCAGTTACCATTCCGTGAGTATAGTAACTCGCATTCAATGCATCTATCATACCATATTTTCTCTTTTTAGAATCAAATAAATATTGAAAAGATTATTTTCTTCCCATCAATATACGAATCCAGCTATATCAGGCTCCCATATTAATGAGAAGCCTACAACACTAACAGAAATAGTAATTTTCAATTAAAATTCAAAAACTTCCTAAATATACTAATAAATCAATAACAACCATGAACAAAACACTAAGGAATTAAATATCTTATCGAGATTATTCATCCAGAAAGAAAAGTAATAAATATATATCCTTTAAATACACGTGTTTTTTTTTTTTTTTTACAAGCCACGATGTTATCAAACCCAAGATCTACTTCTCTTTAGACTTTGATCTAACCACGAATTGTTTTAAGAAGCAGTTCCATTAGTAGAACATCGGCAATCTAAAAGTGGCTTTCGTTCTGGTCGACCTTATTTGGTTACTAGTCACGATAACCATTAAATTTCAAGACGGCGCTGGCTAAAGAGAGATGGAAATGTATTATTTATGAAGGAGGAACATTTTTAAAAGATGTGTAAAGTTTAATCACAAAATAAAAACCGAAGGTTACAATTCAGGTTTATTTACAGCTGGCGAATATATAAAGATGATCTAACTATATTATTAAATGCATATATAAACGATTTATGAAAAACTTAATAAATGATAATTAATAAATCGGTGGTCATTATATAGATTCACGCACCTTAGCTATATTATTGAATCACCCAAATTTCAACATATTAAAAATGTCACTGAAACTGAAATTAATTAAACTTTCCTAAATATTCTGAGATAGACAAAGCAATTAACGTGGCAGGAATATCATGACAGCGAAACGACGGCAATTGTATCCGTAACTCTCAGCAAATAGCAAAATCTTAAGGTATGAAGAGACAGCAATGCATATACAGTCAGTGAGACCGAACGTGCTCATAAATATAAAAAGTAGATTTAAAGGTAAATCATGAATGGCACAGGGACGGACTAGTGACAATGCCCTACCTTGCGGGACAATACCCAAGAGACTGACCATATATACATATGATCAGCGCCCAAGCCCCCTCTCCAGCCAAGCTAGGACAAGGGAGGGTAAGGCAATGGCTGCTGATGACTCAGTAGGCAGAACTATAGGGAATCCCCAATCCTTAGCTCATAAGGATGGCAAGGTTGCAGACACTACAAGAAATTATCGAGCATGAGCGGGATTCGAATCCCAGTCCGCCGATCGATAAGGCAGGGATGTTTCCAATAGGCCACCATAGCTTAATATTTCATATTTTCTATTATTAGCTATACTTAGCAACTATCCAAAATCACCTTTCTTTGTTTTGAGAGCAAAGTTAAACAGCACAAGATATTAGGAAAAAACAAGCGAAAAAATAGTATTAATTGCTGAGATCCCAGTCTAAAGAAAACAGCAGAAGATACCTCCAGAGTTTAGCAGTAAACGGAAAGAAACAGCCAACTTAAATAATCATGGTAAGTTGTACTGTATGTGCGTCTGCTCGTTTCCTCACCAGTACATAACTGGATAATTTTTCCTCTTCTCCACAGGTAAAGCAATTGTGTCATCAATTCTTGTCTGATAGAAAAGTACAACAATGACGTCTATTTCTTCCTTCAAATCCCTAACCATCAATACATGAAAGGGTAGAGATCAGAAAAGCTTTAACCTGTTATAATTTATGCCACAAATGCTTAGCTTTTAATCTTATTTTTTAAATATAAATTATCGATTAAAAAAGGAAAAAATAATACGTCAAACAGTCTGATTAGAATGTTCAATTCGTAAACGAGAGTAATTATGGGACCAGGAGTACTCCATTTGACCACTATCTTAAAAGGGCGTCACATTCTGACGTTTTCGTAATCCGTGCTCGTGGCTTCATTTTTCAACCGAACAAGAACTTATCTTGACAGCAAATCATGGAAGGGTAGGGATAGCCAATATATCTACCACCTGAGTCTTCAACAGATAATGACTGGTCATCTCTGGTGCTATTTTGGGGAAAGAGGAGGGCAAGGTGTAAATGTTCGGTCTATGGGACATTGTGGGACAGAGGAGTGACGTATCCCTTTTTAAACGAGCTGAATTACTAATTCCAGCTGAATGAATGGTGTGAAAGCTGAAAAGAAATAAAACAAAAATACAACTTTTTCTGTTAAAAATATCAATTAGAGGGATAACTGTTGCTTTCTTCAAAGTTAAGTCCCACTGTTTTCTACTTCCCTCCCATTCTTTTCTACCAACTTGTAAAAGGTATTATTATTTGACAAGCTGCCCGATCCATCAACTTTTCAATACTAAACAATGATGGTACCAAAAAACATCCTCTTAAAAGTCTTGGGAACGATCCTGTTCAGGAAGAACTAATTGAGAAACTAGATAAACTATTTTTTTGCAACAAGTAGTTAATATAAGTAATGTTAACTAGTTCAGTTTACGGCAGCCAAATCTAAAAAAATTTCAGTCATTCTATCACGCTAATAACGTAAAAATAAACACAAGACTTTGACAATGTAATAATAAATATAAGACTTTGTCAACGAAAAAACAGACATAAGACTTTGTCAACGGAAAAAATAGACATAAGACTTAGTCACATGAAATGTAAAGTTGCCCACATACCAGAAGGCACGTTCACTAATGCGTTAAATCTTTTCCTTACGACAGAAAATGTATATCTCACGCTATGACCTCAGTTCTGTGCTACAGATTAAGATGACCGGCAGTAGTGCGATGAGTTAATGACCGCGGTGGGGAATTTCTACTATTGACATTGATGAGTACCGACCTTGATAAAGAAAAAATCAAACAACGAAACCGAGAAAGAAGGGAGCATTTATAGCAGTCTGTAAATTATTATCTAAACTTATATATTCGAAATTAAATCACTTTAACTACAGACACTTCCTATTACTATATATCTTATTCCATTTGGAAACAAGTTTCATATGCCTAATCCCTGCAAAATGGAAGTTGTACAATGAAGAGCTTTTCATTACTCGTACGCAGTGTATCGCACTGTACTTACAATCACGATGAATGTATTTTGCTACATGTCTCCAACATAGTATTTACTATGGAGATCTCTATAATAACCGCCAGAAAGTCAAATAAGCACAGTTGTTCCCTAACCATAAGATCCTCCATCTTTATCCATATTCACAATTGTAAAATCCAGGACGAGAGGCTGACCTTGAAAGACAACGTGATCCTTCCTCACTTGACACATCACTGAAACTGGGAGCAAAAGGTTCACTGAGCATGCTCGGAAATCTGTCCCCAAACAAATCAAAAGCTGAGCTTGGATTTATAAATTTATGTCATAGCGTAGGTGACGGACATGACTTATCTTTCGGGCTGAGTTATTAAGTAAACACTATAGTGATTCAAATACATGTGGCACAACTATGTAAGCGTCGCTTGAGCTGTTGCTGACTTGGAGGCAATGTCCAGAAACAGTGTAATTTGTAATATGAAATAAAAATTTTACCGAAAAGCAAATATGAAAATACTCATTTTACGTTTATTCACGTAGCCAAATTCTATATAATCAAACATCTTACACCTAAACTGCAACACAAATAAAAACACACTTATGGTACGTGTGTATGTATTCAACCCAAGATACAAAGAGACAAAGACTAAAACACAAGCAGCAACTGGCCTGGCCTGACCTTGGCCGTTTTTGTCTGGCGTGGGAGGAAAAAGGGGGAGACTGACACCTCTAAACATTCCTGGTTGACATCACATACCACGCTTCCTCAACCTTTTTTCAAGAGTGCATGTACCGCGAACCATGTATCGTATTTATACATACGCGTATCAACGCCTACCAGCATGACAGCAAAGGGATCTAAAATGTGCTCGTGTACGTTTATACTTAATGTAATTTCATCTGAGAATAATATTAGTTTTATTTCAACTGTATATTTAAATAAAACAGAAAGTGAATTATTTGATCTTCACATTATCATCTACAAGATTAAACAAATAAAGTTATCCCTGGTCGGATTACTACTATATGAGATCATAAATGAATAATAAAAATAAAATAAAAAGTTAGCAGTTTTCAATTTTACTTACAAAAGCGACACAAAAAACTACCTAAATGCAAACTTCAAAATCTTTTCGTGGTCATTAAAAATATTGGATTAGAACAAAAACAACAAAAAGCCTTATTGCAAGGATTTATTGGACTGGAATCAAATGCTGGCGCTGAGGCCTGTGAGGCCATTCTGCACCAAAGTACAACCAGGATAAAAGCCTAGATATACACTATAAGGTATAAAGTAAGGAAGAAATAAAACAGGAATGGAAGTAAAGTCGAAAAATGAAAAGTAAGTATGGCCAGGGACCCAAGGAAAACTCGAAGGCTCGTAAGTAATATTGTTACTCGCTAGCCTACAACCCTAGTTGGAAAAGCAGGATGCTATAAGCCCAAAGGCTCCAACAAGGAAAATATCACATGGAAGAAAGGAAATAAAGAAACATAGACAAGGTGTCTGAGTGTACCCTAAAGAAAGAGAATTCTAACCCAAGACTGTGGAAGACCATAATACAGAGGCTATGACACTACCAAAGACTAGAGATCAGTGGTTTGATTTTGGACTGTCCTCCTAGAAGAACTGCTTACCATAGCTAAAGTGTCTCTTCTACCCTTACCAAGTGGCAAGCAGCCACAGTGAACCACGTGAGGGGCACTGACAGCGTTACTTCTTATGGGACTTGATGTAAAATGGAAGTATATGATTAAACTAATTTGATTTAGTTATTGATTTTTTGGGGGGGAGGGGCAGTTGGCATTACATACGTAATCACAGGCAATACTAAAAGGGTAAATAGAACAGCTAGGGGACTTCCTCTAACAAATGTCACTTTAATAGACGGTAAATTGTACATAAAAGTAATAATCAAGCAAACATCCCTTTCCATGAAATCGAAGCCTGATATAGTAAATCACTTCGAAAGAGTTCTCACCTTTATTTTTTCCTTTTACAAAAAATATTTTTGACACGAATGCTAATGGAAAGCCACGATTAGAATTCAATATCAAAACACTCTTACATGTTGAATTCAAATTTTGTAGGTTGTCATGCAAATAGAATACGATAATACAGAAATTATCATTATAATTACTAGCTAAGCTACAACCTTAGTTGGAAAAGCAGGATGCTATGAGACCAAGGGCTCCAACAGGTTAAGGAGACAACGAAGGAAATAAATCACATGAGAAGTAATGAATAATTATAATAAAACATTTCAAGACCAGTAACAACGTTAAAATGAAAAGGCATAAAGAAAATAAAGTCTAATCAGTGTAGTGATAATTTTGCTTTAAACGTTATTTCTAATAGCCATAACGTTTCTCAGTCTGAATTTACAAAGCCGGAAACTCCTGCAAATAGTCCAATTGTGTACAATCATAAAATGAAATAGACAGACATAAAAAACAAAAGATAATGGTAAAATACAAACATGAAGGACATGAAATATATAGAATCAAAAAGTAAACCCGTTATATTAGAAGGTAAAAACCGAGTGACATTCAGGGTTTGTTTGTTTGTTTGATGGATGGATGTATGTATGTATGTATGTATGTATGTATGTATGTATGTATGTATGTATGTATGTATGTGTATATATATATATATATATATATATACGTGTGTGTGTACATATTTCAGGATTCGCTCAGCGTTTCAATTTTCTTTATTCCTCAAGCGCTATTCAAACAATTCATCAGAACAGCTTCAATTTCTATTTTTTTATTTGCATTCATCGTTCACTTTTCAACAAAATCAGTTGCAACACTTCTAACGCCACTGATAACACAGCGGCCAAAGCCACATGACTCAATAACAATAATAATAACAACAACAACAACTACAACTAACGCCACTATTACTGCTACCAAAGCCACACTACTTTCAATCATAATAATAATAATAATAATAATAATAATAATAATTATAATAATAGTTAAAATAATAATAATATGATGATGACGATGATGATAACCAATTAACGCAGACAGGACCACGCATCATACCATCATAAAATAAGCATCATCGTAAGATAACTTGTAAAATTTCTTAATCTTGAGCAATATTCAAGTTTGAATTCAAAGAACACAAATGACCAAACCCACCCACAAAAGAAGAAGCCAATTATGAATACGTAGCAATTAAGGAAACAGGCGATAGCAACCGAAGATAATGATTTCCGGCACGATGAGCATATCACGTTTTTTCTTTTTTTTAAACTTGTACCCTCTGAAGTTTCCTTTTATTTTGAGGTTCTTAACATCTACAGGAATTTAAATCAGGAGTTTTAAATATTAGGTATCATTATCAAAAGGCATACACACCAGTTCATCCAGTTCACCAACGAAAAAAAAAAAAAAAAACCATTACGTCCAAAATGCAGGTGAGTTACGCAGTAAATGAAGCAGGTAACATTAAGATTGTTTTTAGCACTCGTGGTTTATCAAAGATTTATCCGTAATTTATCAGTTGTGCCGTTTGTCCTCGAGGTCAAACCTTCATTAAATAAACGGTTAGACATTGGAAACATACATACATAATTACATACACACACACACACACACACACACACACATATATATATATATATATATACACACACACACAAATGTATATATATATATATATATATATACACATATGCACGCTCACAAATACATGAGCCTATTTTTCTATTTATCTATGTTTCGTATTCGATATGCCGTTGGTGTCTACGAAATCGAACATAGTGAGAAACCAGTAACTCCTTAACCATCAATTAGTTCAGACATATCTTTATGGATTCCTGTCTTACATGCTAACAAAATATGAAATTAAATAACACGTTTACCAGAAGACAAAAAGTCCCGTGGCCATAATTCTACAAAATTTTCAATTCTAGATTTAAATTAATTCATGTGTAGAAAGATTATTAATCGAATTGTAAAAAAAAAAAAAATCCTGAATTTCCTCCTAGCTAAATTCTATTACTATTGATACTATAAGCATCGAAATATGTTAGGGCAGTATTAAAAAAAAAAAAAAAAAACAGGAAAATGTACAGTACACGATTGGTAGTACAACAAATACTGTCGGGTGAAAACGGCATGTCATAATAATCGCCAATTTGCTACGGTTTCCAGAGCTTTATGCATATTGAAGCATTAAATACTACTTGAAATAAATTAAATATCAAACCAGTGTTGGTGGTTATTAAAAAGCACAATCGTTCCAGTGATAGTAAGATCACCCGAGAATTAACGTTTTCTTTAATGATGACCACATTCACAGAAAACACAATTTTATACGCAGGCGTAACATCAGTATTCCTTGTGTCCTGCAAGTGATGGAAAAGCGAGTTTCATTTTATATTTTGACACACAAAATTTGATTAAGAATAACCTATCTGGAAGAAAAATATACCCTTACTAAGAAGGCATCTAAACTTTTGCAAGAGAGAGAAGAACTGGAAGAGATTGTTAATAAAAAAAATTCAAGTAATTGAGACAATTTCAGAAGAGACAGACACCAGAAGAGCCTCATAAATTATTAGGTCCGAGGTGGCAGGTACAACTGCCCCTTAGAAGAGTTAGAAGACGCCAAGAAAGAAAATTACAGGATTAAGGATGACCTCAAACCAAACTGGATAAATATGGAAAAGCTTATGAAATTTAGCTCTTATCCTATTCAAAATGAAATAAAAATGAACAATATGATTTTTCTACTGACAATGTAGCATTTTCAGTCTTTACTTGAAGCTGGAAATACCTTAAAGCAAAAGTTGCATGGTATTTTAGAATGTTAGAATGGATATTCAGGGGAAGGGGTTGGCTTTGCAGTAAAAACAAAACAAAAATCAAGCAGCCTTGTTTAGATTTGTGGACTGGTTATTCCGAGGGAGGGTTTGTTCTTTGCAGTTAAAAAATCGCTCACTTGGTTCTGACTCACTAATTATAATGCCACCAAGAATCGAAACCGCTAAATCCTTTGTAAATCTTTTTTTTTATTCGTTGTGAAGTAAAATAAGAATTCTATAATCAGGAAAATGGAATAGATTAATTACCAATGAGAAAAATAATTAGCAACCACAATCTCTGTTGCCTACTGTTCCTTAGCAGGCGTGCTGAAATGAATGAGTGAAAATGACCCGAATACCAAAATGTGCAGCCATCTTGAATCCTCGACCCCTCTTGAATATAACACAAGAAATACAATAATCTTGAAAAACAAATCTAATATAATGACCCAATCAAATATCAATTTGGAATTCCTTTCAACGACACAAGAGGTTCTGAATGGATGAAGTTCATAGCTGCCGAGAAAACTAAACCCAAAGAGCACCAACTGTCGTCCTCATGTATCCACTACATATTTACCAAGTAACATAAGCAACAGGACATCATTGACACTTCAAAGCTCTTATCAATGGTAAAACATATTTCTTAATTCTACTCATAGGAAGAACTTTAAAAGATATCCTTCACATTCGCATTTATGAGATTAATTATAACTTGGCTTACTTTGCACTAACAAAGATTGAGAGCAAGAAACTGGTCCAGGAAATATAGCATATCAGTGATGTGAAGAACCCATTAAAAGGCTGTTATCCTGAATTAAAAATGCAAAACTTACCGGTGATGTATTTGAGAATTCAATCTACTGTTATGTTGCGTAGATTAAGCTTATCCACAGAATACCGTGGACAGGTAGCAAAATTGTAGAACACATAACTTTTGTTTGAAAAAGGTGTTAATAAAAAAATGAGTACACTGCGAGAGTTCCCTTAATTTTATGAGAATTGCCATTGACTTTGAAAATAGATTATGGAATATCTAAACTCTATCCCAAACAAATGCGGAGAACGATAACAATATAGGAATGTAGAGCAAAATGCGACAGAAAAATAAGTTACTCCAGGAAAAAATAGCATTACACCCCATTATTGGTTCTTCAGAAACAACTTCCACAATAGAAAAAGAACTGCTCACTATTTCTCACATAATTTAAAATTAACTGCGCCATAAAGCACGACATCTCAGTTCGTAACGACTTTTCATTCCATTAAACGCCTTCTTAAATAAACTTTCAGTGGCATTCAATCAAGTGCCAAGCAGTCATCTCGATAGAACTTCAGAATGTTCCAACTTGCAGCGAATGTTATGTTGAACAGGCTGAAATGTCTATTTTTTTATAGTTTATCTATGAAAGATATATTTTATTGTTACTGTTCTTAAAATATGTTATTCCAATTGTTCATTACTTCTCTTGTAGTGTATTTATTTCCTTATTTCCTTTCTTCACAGGGCTATTCTTTTTTCCTGCTGGAGCCCTTTGGCTTACAGCATCCTGCTTTTCCAACTCGGGTTGTAGCTCAGCTAATAATAATAAATAATAATAATAATAATAATAATAATAAAAATAATAAAATAAAAATAATAAAATAAAAATAATAATAATAATAATAATAATAATAATAATAATAATAATAGGTAACCCGTTTAGTTTCAGTTAATCTAACTTTTTGGAGATGATTAAATTTTACTGGGCAGAAGATGCTGGCTATAAATATTTGCTACTTCAAATAAATGGAGATTCCAAAAGCCACTACAACAGTTATAGAAGTAAATCTTTGCTTAACAACGTATCAAGTATAATTTCTGCAAAGCTTACATAAAAAATTAATAGTTACTTATAAAACTTATATATCCTGAGAGTTAATGAAGTTTTCTACTATAAAGTTCTCCTCCCGTAATAGTTATTCTTTATTTTATGCAAGCATTAGAACACCCACCATACTATAAAAATTATCAAAAAATCACCAACGATACTAGGCTACTTACTAAATTTGAAATAAATTAGTCTAATTACATAAGATAGTATGAAATGGTGTGGAAAATAGATATGACAAAATTAAAACTACATTAACAAAATAAGCCTTTGACAATTTCAATGATAGAAAAATAAGATTTTTCATTAAAAACAATCCGCCTTTGCCAATTTCAATCAATGATAGAAAAATATGAATTATTACCCAAGATAATATCAACTGTTTTGAAAAACATTTAGGATACAGTTCTTACACAATGTAGTATTACTTTTCTTTTTAAATTGTTAAACTGCATGTTCAAAAGTATCTAGGCTACCAAAGTATTAGATCTCGAAGTACTGTATAGATACTGAAGAATAAACTTGTCATATCAAATTTAAATCCAAAATAGATTTATTGATGTAGAAATTTACAGAAATTTACATCAGAGTTCATTATGCTTGATAAATTTACCAACAACTGTTACTAAATTTCAAAGGATTGTGTCTTAAATATAATAAGACGTTAGTAAAATACCATGCCCATTCAAAATACGTTACGACAAAGTGATTGAAGAACGAAATGACCAGTAATAATGATGCCTCACTAAAACAAGAACATCAAACTTGAAGAGCTAAAAGTGATGTACAAATCGCCATTTAAATGTATAAAACCTATCATCTCAATATATTGCTATTGCACCTAAACAGTGATATGGGACTTAAGCATACCAATTTACTGAATTTAGTAAAACATATATTTTATCATTTAGTTGTTCCTCAAAACTTTAAAAACGATGTAGGCATTATTATCTTCGGTAACTTCGTTGCGGAGAAGGAAATGTTTTGATAGGCGTATGTCCGTCTGTGTGTTTGTGATTCACATAACTCAAAATACATTTGACCAAATCTCATGAAATTTGGTGGGATGATTGGCCAAGATTTAAGAACAATTTGATTATATTTTAGGAGTGCTTGGGTCAAAATTCGAGGTCAATGTCACGTAAATGTCGAATACGTATTTTTACCATATCGTGGCCAATTTTTATCTGATTTTCATGAAACTAGTGCCAAAAAATTTGCATAATTCAATTGCCTATCTTGTGATATAAAACATGATAGTGATGGCATTACCCTTGCATGTTTGCGATTCGCATGACTCAAAAACTATTTGACCTAATCTCATGAAATTTGGTGGGATGATTTGCCACGACCCAAGGACAATTTGATAAGAATTTGTAAGTGATTGGGTCAAAGGTCAAGGCCATGGTAAATAAAATGTCAAACCTGTCTTTTTGCTATAGCATGGTATTTTTTATCCGATTTTCAAGAAACTGGTGCTAAAATGTGAATAATTCAACTATCTATCTTGAAATACACAAGATATAGGCGAAGGTATACGCTCTACCAAATGGCCGTTCTAGTTACTAATGTATTGATGACTATATGTAAATTGTAAGTCATTTCCATTGAAAGTCGGTGGATATGGATATATTAACGTTCACTTGTTAGTGAGTGTTTAATTAATTATTTATATCATTATCAACATCGCAATTGTCTTTGCTATTACTGATCCTTAATCTTATCACAACCTCCGATATTATTTTTCTGATCGAAAGCTTATTTATTTTCTTTCTCTTATTTGGACTTCTATCATTAATAATAAATCGAATGTATTGATGTAATCGGTAACATCCTATTATTTGTCTATTAGTCGTGCTATGAGTGTATCTCCTCAATGACTGAAATAATGTATACCGCGTGCGTATCTCTGCATGCCTATTAGCATATAAAAACTAGTATTGACAATACAAACAGTAACTCTTAGGTGAAAACATTTATTTAGCGTGCCGTAAAAGCAAGAATACACACAGGAAAAATATTATACTTTCACTTCCCTTTCTTCATAGCAGTGATGGCCGAGTGGTTAAGGCGTCTGACTAGAAATCAGATGGGATCTTCCCGCGTAGGTTCGAATCCTACTCACTGCGAAACCATGGGTTCATTTTTGGAGTAAATCCGAAACCAAACCAGAAAAAAGGATATTAGTCTCTCAAGCTTTTCTTTGTAAAAGCATAGGAGATGATAAGAACTCCTAAAAAAACATTTCAATCACGTCATGTGTTGTGGTAGACCGTAAACAAACAGCTTCAACACTTGAAGCAAACCAAGGGAGAACGCAGAAGCAACAGGTCAAGGTGTACACCGATACTGGTTAGGGAAGCAGCTGAACGGATGCCGACCCTCTCGCCTGTCTGTTTATTTGTTGCTTATGAAAAACCGTGGTTTGTCTGTTGAATTCTGTAATAACATCTAAAAAGCTTTATTGGTCATGGATTAAGTATTGTCAACTTGCCCACACACCATGAGCAGTAATGCTCGATGGAACAATAGTGAATTTAGTAACAGTCCCTTCCATTAACTTAAAACTATTCATTTAGCGCTTTCTGGCTCTTATTTTTTCCTTTCCCAGCATTTCCAAATTATAAACTAAATTCTTTCCAAACAAATATGTCATGGGCACTTCATGTTTATCTTCAATCTTTTCCATACCTTGTTGCCTTCTGTAGGATAATCAAGCGACTCAACACTTCACTCATATTACTATCACCTGAATATCTAATTCTAAATATCTATGTAAATCAAAAACTTTCATCTATTCATCATTCGTGATAGTATTCATTTCTGCATCCTTTTACTGCCATCCACGTTTTTAAGCATAACTTTGTTGACATCTAATCTCAATTTACTCTTGCTAACACTTTCAAACCCTTCCTTTTCCCTTGGTGTCTGCAGTTTCTCACGACTACCCCCAACCATTTCTGTATCATCTGCAAACATAAACCCTAATATGCGTCATTAACAAATAAATCTTTCCTTGGTGTCTGTAGTTTCTCACCACTATCCCAGCCATTTCTGTATCATCTGCGAACACAAACCATGATATACTCCATTAACAATTAATTCTTGTCATACCACAACTTAGCACCTACATCTACTATCCTTTATATGGTTATCCCATCATTTCAT
>NC_090743.1:22552568-22602568 GCF_036898095.1 Palaemon carinicauda
AAATAAGGAGTCTCTGCCCTTGCTAAATCCTTGCTACGCAAGGTCCACGGCCTATGCAAGCTGTGTGTTGAGACATGCAGAAGTGTGACTGTCTAAGTAAAGTTATTCCGAGTCTATGTAGAAAAAAACCTGATGTAACCAAGACTTTCCCAATACCACCTCGTCAGGGTATGGGGACGCAACAGTATTAGCTTAATACTAGGTACACAAGGGAGCATGGTTTACCTGCAGTGGTTTGAGGTCAGCTTATGCAGAGAACCCAGGATGCTGCTTTCCCCACGAGAGGGTAGGATGAAGAAAAGAATAAGAGCCAGTCAAAGCTTTTCAATCATGCAGACTAAAACCGGGTAACAGTGCCCTCAACCTTCTGCTACTTGTCCAATAAGGAGCTTGAGGTATACAACCAGCTATTGTGCAGCCACCACCGGACCGATAGAGATCGTATCAAGTTCCTGTGGGTCACGTCTTGCAGGAGAAAGGATGTGAAAGTCACCTGGAGCATTCACATCCTTCTTGTAAAACCTGTGTCACAGAGTAATTTGCTAAGAAGGACCAGGGGCATAGCTCTGTGAGTCGTCATTTCGAGATGATGTTTCGGTGATCCTCCTCTAGTCTCTCCCAGTGCTGATGACAAGAGAAGGGACCCGGATGGGCTGTTGCCGTTTTCTTTAAGTAAAGTCTCATACCTTACCCTAGGTACAGTAACAGATGATCTGGATCGTCCGTTACCGAGTGGAGACTTGGGTAGGATCCATCACCTCTGGAGACTGTGTCTGGTGACATACTCAAGGACGTAACTGAACATTGTCTTTCGCCCTTCTCAATAATGGGCGATGTCGAAAGAGAGACCATGAAGTTTCTTGACTCGTATGGTTGCTGTCCGAGTGTGTAGGAACATTGTTTTCTTAAATCAGGAGAAAATTTGTTGCCTGGTGAAGTAGAACATAAGGAGGTCTCTTTAGAGATCAGAGAATTTGAACCATGTTCCGAGAGGAAGGTCTCAATTCCAACTGGGGAAAGGCAAGTTGAAGTCCGTATGAGTTAGGAAAAGTCTATCGATGAGAGGGTGTCCCTTTCTTTCAGTTTGAAGGTGAAGGATCAAGGTTGAGTGATCATCTTTACCTGTCGAAACTGAATAGGGGGTCTTTTCCTCTTGCATATACTCAAGGATTCCGCTATTGCTAGAATAGAGGTATCGAGTGGAGAGAGACACTTTCACGTGACACCAACCACACAAGGCGTTATACTGCCTGGTAGACTGATGCTTAGGAATTCCTCAGATATCTAGACAACCTTTTCGCAAAAGAGGTATTGGGTAGTCTCCAGGCATACAATCATAGCAAAGCTATAGCTTGTGGTAGGTGTCGAAGTGGGTTGTCTGTGATGTGGAGAGGGTTCTCTTGGAGACTATCAGGAGCTGCAAAAGGTTAGGAAACCGTTCTGCATAATGCCATACCGGAGCTAGGAGTCCTTGGGAGGTTGACCGATGTTCTAGCCTTCTTGAGTGTCCTTCTCCAGATAAAACAGGGACAAGACGTAAACGTCATTGTTGTACCCACCATTGTTGCCAGAGAGCCTTGGGGTCTAGGGCTGGGGAGCAACAGCATAATGAGATTCAGGAGCTTTGCAAACAGATCCCTAGTTGGAGGACCCCGTAAAGTCCGGACTTTGTCGGCTACAAGGCGATCCAAAGACAATTCAGTATACCTTATCTGGGATGCTGTGCACAGATTGTCGGCGAGCGCATTCTTCTAGTCTGGAATGAAGCGGGCTGATAGTGGTACCAAACGGACTTTGGCCCATCTTAGTGTTTATACTGTTAGATGGGAAGAGGCTACGAGCAAGTTCCTTCTTGCTTGCCGATGTGAGTCTCTATGTGGTGTGTGGTTTTGTTGTCCATCACATCACTGAGTGGTCTGTTAGGAACCGATGAGGCTGCTGAAGGCCCGGAAAGTTGGCCTTCATCTCTTAAGAGATTTAAGTGAAGGTACTTTCGGACTCTGTCCAAAGGGCTGAGGTCATGTGGTGCAGCACTATGGTCCCTCCTCTCTTCTTTTGATGTGTTCTAAGCACAACCTGAAGTCCGAGGGGTGGGGAAGGATGAGAAGGTTATGCCGCTCTGTAGATTCTCGACTGACACCCATCCCTTGAGGTTCGTCCAAACTTCTGGTCCCATGGGGGTCAGAATGCTTGGGGGATCGAGGGCCTGATTCCAGTCCGACTCAAGTCTCTTTGGAATGGGAGTTGTTCTCGTTTTCGAGAAGGTTTTCCAGATTGGTATCTGGAATCATTCCCAGATACACCACTTTTCTGGGAGGGAAGTAGGGAAGACTTCCGCAGGTATACCCTGAACACTGGATCTTGGTAAAAAGACTTCAGAAGTTCCGGTGCTACTGCAAGGTTCCCACTGAGTCTGCTAAGGTCAGTCAGTCGTCCCGAAACGGAGAAGACAGAAGCCGATCCTGTGATGAGTGTAGTGGAAAGACCAAAGCACAGTGCCCTGAATTGGAGTTTCTTGTTTGTCTAGACTGAATCTTCCAACCTTCCTAGATGGCTGGTTTGGACCTGGAAGTAAGTGTCCTTTAGGTCCAGTGTGCAAATGAAGACCTGAGGTCTTACCCCTTGTTCGAACTCCAACATGGTGTGGACATCGACCAGAAGAGAAAGTTCCTTGCGAATCCTTTTGCATGGAAGATTGTGGCCGCTGGAGTCTCGACTCGTGTCGTAAAGGATCAGACGCAATACCCAGTGTAAGAATTCTTTCCTGAGAGAGAATTCCTTTAACTAACAGGAGGAAGGCAACGCTTAGCCTTACCATGCACCCTGATGGGATTGAAGCTATTCCTTAGAATAGAATCAATCTGGCGAATGTTAATCAATGGTTAACAGTTGGGTACTGTGGTTACTGTGCAGTTGGAGAGAGCTGGCAAGTAGTTCCCTGTCGACAAGCCGTTGATGAGGGTTGTCGAAAGTTTGCCGATCACTTTAGTATGATGGCGAACGGCCAGTAGCGAGAAGTATGTTATTTACCTTCTGATCTAGGGAACTACGGGCAGAGGTTGACTAGTAAGTTCGAGTCACGAACTGCTGGTGAATTGCCGATGATCGGTGAATCGGTGGTCTGTGAGCCGATGGCGAGTTAAAGATCAGCAAGCTGATTATGGTCCCCCCTGGTTGGTCAGAGATGAGCAAGCTGAAGATGGGCTGGTCAGAGATCAGCAAGCTGAGTTAAATGACCGAAGAAAGATGAACTGCCCATCGGTGACCTAGTGATCAGCAAGCTGATGACTGGTTATTGACTAGCAATCGGTGATTGGAACGCTAGCAATCGGAGATTGTTAGTCATTGGAGGGACTAGAGGTCAAAGATCAGCGTTGAGCTAACAATTGGCGATCTGGTGATCGGCGACCTAGCGATCAGTAAACCGTGAACCAGCCATCAGCAAACAGTGATCTAGAGATCAGACTGTTGATGCTTTCCTGTTTGCTGACGGTGGTCTGTCTAGGAAAAAAAAAGAAACTTTAGAAGAGACAGGAACCAAGGATTCTCTGTTTCGATTCCCCTTGTAAGATGGAATCTTCGGGATCTTGAATCCTTCTGTGAAGCCTTTTTCCTCTTTTCCAGGTGACAATGTTATGTGTTTGCGGGTAGGAATGGGTCAATGGTGACCTGTCCAAAAAGTTTTATTCCTTTTTTCT
The DNA here is from genome assembly GCF_036898095.1 of Palaemon carinicauda. Taxonomy (NCBI): domain Eukaryota; kingdom Metazoa; phylum Arthropoda; class Malacostraca; order Decapoda; family Palaemonidae; genus Palaemon; species Palaemon carinicauda. The sequence goes on from NC_090743.1 coordinate 22,556,267, forward strand.
GCCTATTGCACGAGTGTGTAGGAGAGTACTGGAGCGATGGCACACAGGATGATGCTAGTGCTCAATTTCTGCCTGGAGAGCAGGTAAGGGCTGGCTCTTACGCAAGAGCTGGCGCATTGGATCTGCGAGCACTGGCTCTTAGGCAAGTGCTGGCGCATTGGATCAGAGACAGCAACTGTGCCGGAGGGCGCACGAAAGTGCGGAAAGTCGCTGGCGTGCAGTAAGGCACGGTGTAGTTTTATGCATTCTCCCTAGAATGCGCCGAAGCGTGTGACTGGTTGTGCAAGGGCGGGTGCATTGGCGCGTGTGTGAGAGTACTACGTGGAGACTGCTGGCGCGCGCGTTTGGAAGACCATTGGCGCGGGAGACTATAGGCGCCCGCGTGCGGAAGACCGTTGGCGTACGCGGAAGACTGTCGTCGTGCGCGGAAGACTGTCGTCGGGCGTGCTCGCGAGTGGAAGACTGTTGGCGCACGGGCGCGCAAGAGCATTGGCACGCGTGGGCGTGGAAGACCATTGGGTGCGCGTGCGGGAGACTGTTGGCGTGGGCGCAAGACTACTGGCATGGGCGCGCGTGCGCGAGGGGAGACTATCGGCGCCCACGCGGAAGACTATTGGCACGCCCGCATGCGGAAGACTATTGGCACGCGCGCGCACGGAAGACTGTTGGCGTGCGCGCGCGGAAGACTGTCGGCGCACGCGCTCTCGGAAGACTGTTGGCGAGCGCTCTCTCGGAAGACTGTTGGCGCGCGCGCTCTTGAAAGACTGTTGGCGCGCGCGCTCTTGAAAGACTGTTGGCGCGCGCGCTCTTGAAAGACTGTTGGCGCGCGCGCTCTTGAAAGACTGTTGGCGCGTGCGCTCTCAGAAGACTGTTGGTGCGCGCGCTCTCGGAAGACTGTTGGCGCGCGCGCAAGAGCATTGGCACTCGCACGCGCGGAAAATCATCGGCGCGCACGCGGGAGACCATCGGCGCCCGCGCGCGAAGGTAGCGCTAGTGGGTCGGCAGGTCAGCTGGCAGAACGACCAGAAACTGGGATGAGCCCTTTGGAAGGGCAAACATCCATGATGGAGACCGTAAAGGTCCACGGAAGAGTCCAGGACCGAAGGTTCGCAGCCTATGTAAGCTGTGTGTGAAGGTGTGTAGAAGTGTGACGGTCTTGGTAAAGTTATTCCCAGATCTTAAGATGGAAAAACTCTGCACCAGGACTTTTCCAATACCACCTCGTCAGGGTATGGGGACGCAACAGTATTAATCTTAATACTAGGTACACAAGGGAGCATGGTTTACCTGCAGTGGTTTGAGGTCAGCTATGCAGAGAACCCAGGATGCTGCTTTCCCCAAGAGAGGGGAGAATGAAGAAAAGAATAAGGGCCAGTCAAACCTTTTCATTCATGCAGACTAAAACCAGGTAACAATGCCCTCAACCTTCCGCTACTTGTCCAATAAAAAGCTTGAGGTTTTAAAACAGCTGTTGTGCAGCCACCACAGGACCGATAGAGAACGTATCAAGTCTCCTGTGGGTCACGTCTTGCAGGTAGTGTGATGTGAAAGTGTTTTGATGCTTCCACACCCCAGCTTGAAGAACCTGCGTCACTGAGTAGTTTCTTTTGAATGCCATGGACGTAGCTATGCCCTGGACATCTTGAGCTCTGGGGCGACGTAACGGAGGAGGGTCTGGATTCAGTGCATGGTCAATGACCCTGCGAATCCACGCTGAGATGGTGTTCTTAGTGACCCTCCTCTTGGTCCTTCCTGTGCTGACGAATAGTGCTGGCACACGAGGACGGGCTGCGGCTGTTCTCTTAAGATACAGCCTCAACCTCCTCACTGGGCATAGTAAGAGATGGTCCGAGTCATCTGTTACAGTACGGAGACTAGAAATCCAGGAGTCGAATTGAGGATCCGCTACTCCCGGATTCTGAGTCTTAGCAATAAACTCAGGGACGAAGCTGAACGTTACCTCTCCCCATCCCCTTGAATGGGCGATGTCGTATGAGACCATGAAGTTCACTCACTCGTTTGGCCGAAGCCAAAGCTAGCAGGAACACTGTCTTCCAAGTCAGGTGGCGATCTGTTCCATGGCGTAATGGTTCATAGGGAGGTCTCTTAAGAGACCTGAGAACTCAAACCACGTTCCATGGGGGAGGTCTCACTTCTGACTGGGGGCAGATAAGTTCATAACTCCGCATGAGTACAGAAAGTTCTAGCGATGAAGAAATGCCCACTCCTTTCAGCCTAAAAGCCAAGCTTAAGGCTGAGCGATAGCCTTTCACTGCCGAGACTGATAGGCGCATTTCTTCACGCAAATACACGAGGAACTCAGCTATTGCTGGAATAGTGGCATCGAGTGGAGAGATACCCCTTCCACGACACCAACCACAGAAGACTTTCCACTTTACCTGATAGACTGCTGCTGATGACTTACGCAGGTATCCAGACATCCTGATCGCAACTCGTTGTGAAAATCCTCTCTCAGAGAGGAGATGCTGGATAGTCTCCAGGCGTGAAGTCGTAGCGAAGTTACGGCTTTGTGGAAGATGTTGGCATGTGGTTGTTTGAGTAGATTGTGCCGTGGAGGGAGTTCTCTTGGAGGCTCTGTTAGGAGTTGCAGAAGGTCCGAAAACCATTCTGCATGATGCCATAGCGGAGCTATGAGGGTCATTGAAAGATTGACCAATGTTCTGGTCTTGTTGAGTACCCTCCTCATCAGACAGAACGGGGTTAAGGCGTAAACGTCGACGTTGTCCCACCGTTGTTGGAAAGCATCTTGTCAGAGAGCCTTGGGGTCTGGAACTGGGGAACAATACAGCGGGAGCCTGAAGTTCAGGGCCATTGCGAAGAGGTCCACAGTCAGAGAACCCCACAAAGTCTGGACTTTGTTGGCTACTAGATGATCCAAAGATCACTCGGTACTCACTATCTGAGATGCTCTGCTCAGGTTGTCGGCGAGCACATTCCTCTTCCCCGGAATGAAGCGTGCCGTAGTGGTATCGAGTGGATTTCGGCCCATCTTAGTACCTCTACTGCTAGATGGGATAGTTGCTGCGAAAAAGTACCTCCTTGCTTGTTGATGTAGGCCACTACTGTGGTGTTGTCGCTCATCACCACCACTGAGTGGCTTGCCAGGAACTGTTGGAACTGTTGAAGGGCCAGAAAGACGGCCTTCATCTCTAGGAGATTTATGTGGAGGTACTTTTCTGACTGACCAGAGGCCTGAGGTCGCGTGGTGCAGCACGTGGGCCCCCCACCCTTTTTTTGAAGCGTCTGAGAACAGCATCAAATCCGGGGGAGGACGGGAAGGTCTCCACTCTCTTTCGTAGATTCTCGTCTGTCACCCACCACTGGAGGTCTGCCAGTTCCGCAGGTCTCATGGGGATCTGGATGTCTGGGGAGTCGTGAGCTTGACTTCACGGGGACTTGAGTCGCCACTGGAGGGACCTCATCCTGAGGCGACCATTGGGAACTAGACGGGCCAGCGATGACAGGTGACCGAGGAGACGTAACCACGATTGGGCTGGAAGTTCTTCTCGTCTGAGAAAAGGTCTTGCGACCTTTCTCAACCTTGTTATCCTGTCGTCTGATGGGAAGGATTTGTGGAGATTGGTGTCTATGATCATGCCTAAGTATACCAGTCTCTGAGTAGGAAGCAGAGAGGACTTTGAGATTTACCATGATCCCCAGATCCTGGCAAAGTCTCAGAAGTTTGTCTCGGTGTTGAAGAAGGATTCACACCGAGTCTGCTAGGATTAGCCAGTCGTCCAGATAACGGAGGAGACGGATGCCAATCCAGTGTGCCCAAGATGACACTAGGGTAAACACTCTGGTGAAGACTTGTAGAAAGACCAAAGCACAGCACCTTGGACTGGTACTTTCTGTTGTCAAAGCTGAATCTTAAGTACTTCCTTGAAGACGGATGAACTGGGATCTGGAAGTATGCGTCCTTTAGGTCCAGTGTACACATGAAGTCTTGCTGTCTTACTGCAAGTCTGATCGTGTCTGCCGACTCCATGCTGAACAAAGTTTGTTTGACAAACTTGTTCAGGGCTGAGAAGTCGATGACTGGTCTCCAGCCTCCAGCCTCCAGACGCCTTTCTTACAAGAAAGAGTCAATTGAAGAAGCCTGGGGATCCGTTGAGGACCTCTTGGAGAGCGCCCTTCTTCGACAGGGTCTGGACTTCTGCCCGAAGGGCTTGCCCCCTTGCCGATCCCATGGCAAGGGAATTCAATGACACTGGATTCCTGGTCAGGGGACGTAGAGATGTTATGAACGGGACACAATATCCTAGACGGATCGCGGAGATTGTCCAGGAATATGCCCCGAGTTGCTTCCACCTGTCCGAACAACTTTGGTGGAAACGCAGGGGGACTGCCTATCGTAGCGTTTGCAGCCTCGGCTGCTCCCTCTAGGATTTTTTTCCTCCCCTGGAGGACTTTTTGTCTTTCCTGTCTTTGACAAGAAAGGGCTTAGACACCACTGTCTTCACTGCTGTTTTTGTCGTCGTTGCGGTCTTGCTTGGACTGGACTACTGGGTTGCTGGATGTTTATAGGGCTTAGACGTTAAAGCTTTATGGAGGAGGTAGTCTTGATGAGACTTCCTCCACCTCTCAGCAGCAAGTTCCACATCCTTAAGCTCAAACAGATGAGACCCCTCTAGGGAGGAATGTCTGAGCCTGTTTATATCAAGGCTAGGGACCTTCGGGTGGAATCTCTCAGGCCCTGCATCTCGACGTTTCAAGATGGTGTTTGCCCACAAGTTCGAGACTTGGTGGGCAAGAAACTCGATTGTGCGAGTGCCTGAGAGAAGGAAGGTTTCCATAGCTTTCCTGGTACGTTCCTTGGAAAAATCCTTGGATCGTATCAGGATACCTAAGGTCCCTAACCAGATGTCCAGCCACGAAGTAGCTTGCATAACATACTTGGGGACCTTCTCCTGATTAAGGATCTTGGTTGCAGAGTACGAGACCTGCCGGTTGGAGAGTCTCTCAAGAGAGATTCCCCTGGTTAGCTCTTCCACAGATTGGTGAAGAGGAAGAGCTGAACTGGGTTTCTCCAGGATCTCAAAGTACCTCCTCTGCTGTACGCGAGGAGGTGGGAGGAGCTTGTTCGCAGTACCTTGAGACTAGGGCAGGGCTACACTAGTCTTTGAGGCTTTCTGAGTACCAAAGACGCAGTCTAAGACCGTGTCTTTGCGCTCTCGAGGGGTATCTCTGAGTTGGAAAACCCATTGAGAACCCTCATTAGAGACAGAACCTGCCAGAATGCATGCTCTGACTCTTGCTGGTCTCCTCCTGCTGTAGGACTTGCAGCGAAGTCTCCTTCTATCCCCAAAGGCTTTTCTTGGGGTGAGTCACAGACATTCCTTGAGTGGCTGGCTGTCTCCATTCTAGCCCTAGTGGAGGACTTAGGCAGTGTTTTGGAGTCTTTGGATTCCTTCCTAGAAAGGAGGTAAGACTTCAACATCGATGACCTGTGTGACATGTCCCTCCTGCTCTCAGATTACGGGGAACTCTTAGCATGAAGAGAGGTTTCCTCCATTGGTGCGATGAAGAGTCTCTCCTCGCGCGGGTCCCTTGGTGACGGGAGATCTTCGTCCGACAGGGATGGTGAGTCTTTCTGAGAAACGGGAGGAACTCGTCTCGATGGTCTGCATGGAGTCAGCTTCCCCCTCGGGGAAGTGACCGCATCAGAAACTCCTCTTTTCCTCTTCAAAGGGGTAGAGGAAGCCATGATTCCGTGCCTTAGGTCTACAGCTATAGGTCGCTCTAATGAGCGATCAGACAGGACAGGCTTAAAAGCCTGTGTTATGGCTCTGACTAAGGCACTGAACCAGGGCTGCTGGCTGACAGATGCACTGTCGGACAAATCCCCTGAAGGGAAAGGGACTGAAGGTTCCCTACGAGGAGTCACTGTGATAGGTGGGTCTGCCTTAGAAGGAAGTTTAGGGATCCTGAACCCCTCTACTTGAATGTGTTTCTTTTCTCCCGCAGTGCGCGTTGGTATGCGTTTGCGGGGAGGGGAATGAGGCGATGGTGACCTTGCCGGATGACGCATCTATGCTCATGCCTCTTGGTGCGCGTGCTCGCATGTGGGAGAATATTGGCGCTCATGCGAGGGAGAATAATGGCGCTCACGCGAGGGAGAATATTGGCGCTCGCGCGCGGTAGAATGCTGGCGAGCGCGCGCGCAGGAGAGTATTGACGGGCGCGAGCGTGCTGGAGAATCTTGGCGCGCGCGTGGACGCGTGGGAGAGTGTTGCCGCACATCCGTAGGAGAGATATGGCGCGTGGGCACATGGTGGCACGCGCATCTCGGCGAGTGCGCGCGGGAGATAGTTGGCGCGCAGGTGAGGACGACAACGTGGTTGTCATCTCACCTACAGACTTGTGCGCTGGAGAGTGATGGCGTGCAGGTATTTGTTGGCACGCTGGTTGGGGCGCGGACGATGAAGGGTGCACATGTTGGCGCGCAGGAGAGCGCTGGGGCGCGGGAAGGCACTGGCCTGTAGGAGAGCGTTGGCGCGCAGGAGAGTGCTGGCGCGTAGGAGAGTATTGGCGCGCAGCAGAGTATTGGCACACAGCAGAGTGCTAGCGCGTAAGAGAGTGTTGGCCCACAGGTGGGCGCTGGCGCGTAGATCGTGGGCGTGTGGGTGCAGGAGAGCGCAAGTGCACTGTGGTGTACTGGCGCGTAGGCGACCCTGGGCGTGTGCGTGCAAGGGTGCGCAGGAGATCGTGGGTGTGTGGGCACGTGGCGCACAGGAGAGCGCTGACGTGTAGGTGAACGTTGGCACATAAGAGCATGTTGGCGCGCAAGCGCGTGAGGCTGCTGCCGTCTGTGAGGGCGAGCAGGTTGAGGGACGCACCGAAGCGCTGTAGAATGACGAGCTGCTGGTGAGCGCTGAAGCTCTGGGCGCGTGGGCGTGTGGCACGCAGGGCGAGTGTGATGGCGCGCAACTATGCACTTTGGTGGAGCTAGAGTGGGCTCTACAGGTGACAGGAATGGTGATGGAAGGTGGGCAGGTCTGGAGGATGGATGGTCGGCATGTCCTTTGTAAGGACGACCATCCACCGAAGGAGATCGCAAACGATCTGCAGAGGGGTCCAGGACCGAAGTCACAAGACTGGTTACAGGTGCAGTGATGGATGAATGAAGGTCTGACGGAGGCTCCTGTGCGGGGGACTGCAGTGATGACGTTGAACCAAAGAGGTGCCTCTTCACTGCTGGTGAAGGGAGACCTCTATGGCAAAGAGGAAGGAGAGTCTTCCGACGGATGCGCCATCTGGGGGCCGTTGGATCAGCAAGCTGACCGTCAGCAGTCCTCCGAAGAGGAGTCTCTATAAGTGAACTTCCCTGAGGGGGAGAAACACTTACAGGAGAGACCGACGTTGAACTTAGTTTCCCCCTCGGAGGATGGTCAGGAACGGGGGAAACGGAGTCGGCAGCTACAGCTGTAGAGTTTGGAGTGACAGAGGAGATGGATGACGCCGCATGAGACACCTCTGACACAACAACGTCGACAAGAGCCAGGGGATCTACCTCTGACAGCGACGATGATTGCTTAACAGAAGCACCCAAGCGGATGAACTGCAGCAGGGCTTCCTTGGAGGGCGAACCCGTGAGCCCCAAGGAAGACCATATCTAAAAAAGGTAAGTTAGTGACAAGGCCTCACCCAGGGGGAGAGGTGGGGCTGCTTCGCTAGGGGAAGCAACATCATCTCTCGAGACTCAGGGTTGGTTGATAATAACTTGGGTCTACGCTACTACTCGACGGTCTCTCGTAAGAGACCGAACGAGTAGGAGCTTCAGAGGGGGGTTGGGCGACGGAAGAAGAGACCTTGGGTTTTTCTCCCTTCAAAGCAACCTTTGAAGGAGAAATATCCCGCTTAGACTTCTTCTTCCGCCGTCGCACAAACCTCTCCCACTGGGAGGAAGACCACTCACTGCACTCACTACACTTGTTAACACTATCACACTGTTGACCTCTGCCGGAAGGACAAAGGGCGTGAGGATCAGTCTTGACCGCCGACATATATGTTCCACAAGGGCAGCCGGAGAGTCCAGGGCAGGTGCGCATGGTCGCAGAAGTCAACTTCACACACACACTCTAAGAGAAAAAGAGGAAACAAAATGGCATTAATGGCTGCCAATAGTCGGCGAGGATGAAGAGGGGCAACGTCCGTTCACCATCCGAGCCAAAAGCCAAAGTGAGCTCAATCACAGGTGTGTGAGGGGGAGAGGTAGCAAGCTACCTTCCCTACACCCCCCGCTAACTAGTGGTGTGGGTAGTTAACCTTCTTTAAAAATTAATGGCTTGTCATTTCAGCTACGCCGAAAGTAATACCCCTATTAAATAGCGTGGTTTGTATACCAGTTACGGAACAAACCGTCTTCAGTGAAGTGGCGATCTGTTGCCTGGCGTAATGGTTCATAGGGAGCACCCTTCAGAGACCGAAGGATGCAAACCACATTCCAAGGAGGTCTAACTTCTAACTGGGGGCAGGTGAGCTCATAACTTCGTATGAGAGATAACTCCAACAAAGAGGAAAGATAAACTCCTTTCTGTCTAAAGGCAAGGCTTAAAGCTGAGCGGTAGCCTTTCACCACCAAGACAGAGAGAAGCTTTTCCTCCAGAAGGTAGACAAGGAACTCTGCTATTACTGGAATAGTTGCATCAAGGGGAGATGCCTCTTCCACGACACTAACCACAGCAGACAGTCCAATTTGCCTGGTTGACTGATGTCTAAGATCTACATAGATATCCAGATATCCTTCTCGTAACTTGTTGCAAAAAGCCTCTCTGTGAGAGGAGATGCTGGATAGTCTCCTGGCATGAAGTCGGAGAGAAGCTACTGCCTTGTGAAAGGGAGTTCTCGCAGTAGCTCCGTCAGGAGCTGCAGACGGTCTGGGAACTACTCTGTGTGACACCATAGCAGAGCTATGAGCGTTAAGAAAAGGTTGTTGGATGCTCTGGTCTTGTTGAGCATACTTCGCATCAGACAGAACGGGGGGAAAAGCATACACATCGATGTTGTCCCACAGTTGTTAGAATGCATCTTGCCAGAAAGCCTGAGAATCCGGGAATGGGGAATAGTAGAGTGGGAGAGTGAAGTTCAAGGACGTCATGAACAGATCCACAGCTGGGGAACCCCACAAATTCAAGACTTTATTGGCTATCAGATGATTCAAAGACCATTCAGAGCACACTATCTGAGTCGCTCTGCTCAGATTGTCTTTGAGCACATTCCTCTTGCCTGGAATGAAGCGAGCCGATAGGGACACCAAATTTTCTTCTCATCATCTTAACATTTCTACTGCTAGATGGCAAAATGACTGTGAAAAGGTATCGCCTTTTTTTTTTTATACATAGGCCACTACTGTAGTGCTGTCACTCATCAACACCACAGAGTGACCTGCCTGGAACTGTTGGAGAAGAAAGGCTGCCCTTATCTCAGAGATTTATATACTGGTACCTTTCAGAATTGGACCATAGCCCTGAGGCTGTGTGGTGCAGTATGTGGGCCCCTCCCCTTCTTTTGATGCATCTTTGTAGAGAATCAATTCCGGAGGGAAGAGAAGGTCTGTTCCTCTGCGGAGGTTCTCGCCTGTCACCCACCACTGGAGATCCGTCAGTTGCTCCTGTCCCATACAAACTTACATATCCAGAAAGCCAATATGTTGGCTACACCTGGATTTCACTCGCCACTGAAGAGATCGAATTCTGAGGCAGCTGTTGGGCACTAGATGGACCAGGGATGCCAGGTGACCTAGGAGACACAACCACTTCTGGACTGGAAGCTCTTCTTGTCTGAAGAATGGGCTTGCTACCTCCCTCAGCCTGTGTACTCTGTCGTCTGATGGAAACACTTTTTGTAAGTTGGGGTCTATAATCATGCCCAGGATTAATAGAGTACAGGGTTAGACTGGTTCTGATCAAAATAGTACAGGGTTAGACTGGTTCTGATCAAAATAGTACAGGGTTAGACTGGTTCTGATCAAAATAAGATAATTTCATGCATGACGTTACTCAGATGCACTGACTAGGGTTCAGGTACAAAAATTTCACCCAGAAATTTCATCAGTGTGTCCTTGACCGCACCAGAGTGAAGAACAAGGAAACTGTTTTACAACGGATTAAGGCGCTCTTCACCTGGTCAGTCCTTTTAATCTTACAAACAACTGAAACAATGGCTACAATTGTTCTGCGCACGGATGCAGATCTTTCCATTTGCTGCTATGGAGAGAAGTCACTCAAACCTGGCAAAGATGCTACCAAAACTTTAATTTCTTATGTGCACTACAATGTGAAACTACCCAATTAAGTTACTGTATTGCTCTATCTGTCTGGTGCCTCATTTTTTGGGGGGGATAAGAGTCTTTAACAAAGACATTGCTTATGAGAGAAGTCAAAAGAGAAAGTATACTAAACTAATAAGATAGCCACTTTCATAATAAAGATTTTATGAGTTCGACTTGCTTTCTTGATTACATGTGTACTTTCATTATACAGAACGAAATTTAAACAGAATTTTCCAATCCCTTTTTTATGTTGAATGATTTGGTTTGCCGAAGGCTCATAAAAATATGGAAGAAATGAAAATAAAAAACGTGAGGTTCTAACTATTTTTACTGTGGTGGACATACTAGTACCTGGAGATTAACAGAGACCTCTCAAACAAGGCTGTGAGCGAGAATGAGTGAGGCAAGCAATTCCTTTAGTGACCCTTAATTACTGTACTTTCTTTTGGTTTATTCTATTAATCCTGTTACCAATGACGTCACAAATATGCGCAGTAATAACGGAACGGTCTAACACTGTACTCTATTAATCCTGAATCATACCTAGGTACTGTATACCAGCCTCTGAGAGGTGAGCAGGGATGACTTCTCAAGGTTTATCATGATCCCCAGATCCTGCCTGACAAAACTCGAGCAGTTAGTCTCGGTATTAAAGAAGGGTCGCCACCGAGTCTACTAGGATCAGCCAGTCGTCCAGGTATCTTAAGAGACAAATGTCAATCTTGTAAGCCAAGGACTTGCTTGGGGTGCTGTAGAAAGACCAAAGCACAGTACCTTGAAATGGCACTACTGCCTGTGCTTGTGTATGATTCGAAGATACTTCCTTGAAGACAGATGGATTGTGATCTGGAAGTATGCATCCTGAGATACAGTGTACTCATGAAGACCTATGGTCTTACCACTTGTATGCCCATGTCTGCCGCCTCCATCCTGAACGTAGTCTGAAGAACAAATTGTTCAGAGCCAAGAGATCGATGACTGATCTCCAGCCTCCAGATGACTTTTTCACAAGAGAGAGAGGACTGAAGAAACCTGGGGAGCTGTTGTGGACCTCTTGGAGAGCTCCCTTCTCCAACATGGTCTGGACTTCGTCCCGGAGAGCCAGCTCCTTTGCAGATCCCTTCGCGTTGGAGCTAGATGGAACTGGATCCTGAGTTAATGGAAGGAGAGTTGAAATGAGCGGGATGCAATACCCTGAGCAAATAACAGAGACTGTCCAAGGATCAGCCCCATGCTGCAGCCACCTCTGCCAGCGGCATTGCAGGCATCCCCGACCGGTGGGCAGGTGAGAGGAATGCCCTCCCTAGCAGAAGGGGCCTTTGTCACTTCCCTTGCCATCCTTACCTCCTCTGGATGGTTTGGAGCCCTTAGGATCTTAGGCAGGAAAGGACTGCTTCGACACCTTCTTAGAGGACCCTGCCGTCCTGCTGGTTGAGGGTTTGGTGGATTGCAGCTGTTTTCTGTTAGGTGGAGAAGCCTTACCATCGGACCTGGATATTAAGGCCCTGTGGAGAAGGGAGTCTTTAGTGGACTTCCTCCATCGCTCAGCTGCCCTCTCGGCCTCTTCCAGCTTAAACAGAGCTGAGCCGTCAAGGGTGGAGCTTCTGAGCCTAGTAATCTCAGCTTTGGGGACCTGCCTATGGAACCTTTCAATCACGGCATCCAGCCTCTTAAGAATTGCGTTCGCCCATTATTATTATCATTATTGATACTGTACTTGCTAACATTACAACCCTAGCTGGAAAAGCAGGATGCTATAAGTCCAGGGGCTCCAACAGGGAAAATAGCCCAGTGAGGAAAGGAAACAAAGAAAAGAAAATATTTTAAGAATACTAACATTAAAATAAATATTTCCTATATAAACAATAAAAACTTTAACAAAACAAGTGTAAGAGAAATAAGATAGAATAGTGTGCACGAGTGTACCCTCAAGCAAGAGAACTCTAACACAAGACTGTGCAAGACCATGGTACAGAGGTTATGGCACTAGTCAAGACTAGAGAAAAATTGTTATATTTTGAAGTGTCCTTCTCCTAGAACAGCTGCTTACCATAGCTAAAGAGTCTCTTCTACCCTTACCAAAGGGAGAGTGGCTACTGAACAATTACAGTGCAGTAGTTAACCCCTTGAGAGAAGAATTGTTTGGAAATCATAGTGTCGTCAGGTGTATGAGGACAGAGGAGAATATGTAGAGAATAGGCCAGACTATTCAATGTATGTGTAGGCAAAGGGAAAATTAACCGTAACCAGAGAGAAGGAACCAATGTAGTACTGTCTGGCCAGTCAAAGGACCCCAAAACTCTCTTGCGGTAGTATCCCAACGGGTGGCTTGTGCCCTGACCAACCTGGTGGGAGAGGAATTCCAAAGTGCGAGTGCCCAACAAGAGAAAGGTCTCCATAGACCTCCTTGTAGAATCCTTGGACCAATCCTTGGTTTTAACAAGGTGGCCCACTGATCCCAACCACAGATCAAGCCATGAAGCAGACTGTAATGCATACTTCACAGCCTTCATGTTCAGGATCTCAGATGATTAAAAGGAGGCTGAAGCCCAGAAAGCCTCTTGATTGGTCTCTAGCCTTTTTCATCGATGATCTAGGAGCTGAATTCCTTTGCGGCTGAGGAGGGTAAGGTCTTGAAGTCAAAGCCCTGTGAATGAAAGAGTCCATCGTGGATTTTCTCCACTTCTCAACCACCCACTCGACATCCTCAGGATTGAATAATGAACTCCCCTCAAAGGGGGCTCTCCTGAGCCTTGCTACCTCGGCGTAAGGGAGTTGTCTATTATGGCATCCTGTCTCCTCAAGATGGTGTTGGATCAAAGGTTCATCAGTTAATGAGACAGGAACTTGATGTCCCAAGTGCCTGATAATAGGAAAGTCTCCATAGACTTCCTTGTGGAATATTTGGACCAGTCCCGAGACCAGACCAATTGCCCTAAAGATCCTAACCAGAAATCAAGCCACGAGGTAACCTGCATGGCATACCTCACGACCTTTTCCCGGTTCAGGATCTCGGAGGCTGAGAACGAGACGGGGAGTCCTGCTAATTTCTCAAAGGGCGTGCCCTTCGAGAGTGAGAGTGCCTCTATAGAATGGTCTAGAGGCAAAACTGGTAGCAGTTTATTGAGGATTTCATAATACCTCCGCTGCATGATAAAAGGCCGTGGGAGGAGTTCGGAGGAAGAGCTGGTGCGAAGGGAGGAAGACGTACCAGTCGCCTGGGAGACAGCCTTCTGCTTGGCACCCGTCAACGTCTTTGATCAGGGCAAAGCTGCACTGGTCTTCAGGGGTCTCTGAGTGCCATAAAACTGGTCTAGAACCGTAACCTTACTATTAAGAGGGGCGGCCAATAGATCTGGTCGATGGTTTGGATGAAAGTTAAAACCTCCCAGAAGGCGTGTTCCATTGCCTTTTGCTCCACCTCCGTCATTTTAGAGCTAGCGGCAGCTGGAAAAATGTCGTCCTTGTAATCATCTTCCTCATCCACTTCCGAGCCCTCATCCATAGAAGCCCAGCCCAGAGTGGGTCAAGGTCATCATCTGCATCGACGGAGGACTGGACAATTCCGGAGGGCGTACTTGGTTCCCTCTGAGTCTCCGTTCAAGATAAGAGAGAGCTGGCTGAATAGTGAATAAATCCTTTGACTCTCTGCGCTGCGACAGAAGTTCCTCCATCAGTGTAGGCCTTGCGGATTCCACTGACCTGAGGGAGAGATGGGACTCTACAGGGGCAGGAACAGTGTCACAACAAGAAAGGTGAGATGCCTCCCTTGGCACTACCCCGGCTGGAGTCAGACAGAACGAATCCGTATATGAAATTTTCCGGTCCTCCTTGGGAGGAGGTCTAATTCTCTTCCTCTTCCCTTTGGGCCTTGCCTGTGGACACTTGAACTGTAGGGGATCTCCCTGCAGTTCTGGAGCCCTCCCTTACCTGGCTCTCTTACAAGGAGGGATGTTCTCCTCCTTGCAAGAAGGTTCTGTCAGAGCAGTGCTTAGAGTTCCCCCTTGGATCCACAAGGGGAGGGGCCTGCGATGAGAGGAGGCAACAGGGGAATCCTGGGAGTGCCGAATAAGGACTGAAAGCGGGGACTGACCCCTATCACAGCTTGCCGCATTACGTTAAATAATTCTTTAAGCCATGCGGGGTCGCAGGCTCCCTATGTGTTGAGAGGAAGATCCTTAGGATGGCGTACATCCCTAGGCTTAGGTATCTCCATATGTACCTTAGCCTTCCTACCTAAGGGCAAGATCGGCACAGGCCTTCCCATCGGAAGAGGAACTTGGCGTTGTAAGGTAGACGACAGGTTCTTTGGGTAAGAAAAGGAGATGGACCTCGTCCAGGGATGAGGGTACCAATGGAGCTGTACGAGATGGTTTTCGCGAGACTGGTCTCTGCCACGACACGAGAAGCTCTGTCACGTGACGCTGCCACGCTGTGAGACATTGCTTTGTCACGAGATCCTTTCACGTCACGCGTCTCTGGTCTTACCCGCGACGAGGCGAGAGACCGAGCAGGGGCAAGGGGAAGAGACCCAGGGGAAGGAGCTAAGGGGGACCGTCGTGACGAAAACCCGAAGGAAGTCTGTCACGGATTCCTGATGGGAGGCGGTATCCCCCAGGAATCGCGCCACGAGGAACTCCAGGGTTTACGCGACAAGGAGCCAAAGGGTACACAGGTCACGAGAGCCCAAAGGCTCGTCGTAACACAGGTCACGAGAGCCCAAAGGCTCGTCGTAACACATGTCACGAGAGCCCAAAGGCTCAGCGTGACGAGAGTATGAAGACTCTACGTCAAGAGAGCCGACAGACTAGTTAAGACTAAGGTCACAAGAACCAAATAGTTCCTTGTAACGTTGGTTATGAGAGCCCGAAGATTCCGTGTGACCATTGTCGCAAGAACCGAAGGTTCCACATGACAGGGGACCAAAATGACAAATTTGGAGATAATTTGTATTTTTCCTAACCATACAAACCTTAGCTATTTACATTGGGTTTACCTTTCGGCGTAGCTGAAATTGACGAGCCAATAGATTTTAATGAGGGTTAACTACCCCCGCACTAGTTAGCGGGGGTAGGGGAGGGTAGCTTGCTACCCCCCCCCCCCACACACACACACACACACCGGTGATTTGCTTCACTTCACTTAGAGGTAGGACTTGACTTGGGGGACAGGGCTGGCGGGCAAATATGTGTAAATAGCTAAGGTTTGTATGGTTAGGAAAAATACAAATTATCTCCGAATTTGTCATTTGTTCCGTAACCGAAATACAAACCACGCTATTTACATTGTGTGACTTACCCCTTAGGAAGGGTGGAAAGTCCCCAGCCTTACTGACTTTGGCTTTACCCGGGGACTCCGACTCCAAGTGAGCATCACTCGAGAAAGAGAGTCCCTGCACCTCACAAGTTCCTTGCTACGCAAGGAACGTGTGGCCTACATAAGTTGTGTGTGGAGGAAAGAGCGTGACTCGTCCTATGAAGTTGACCTTGAGACCTTAGATAGGAATCCAGGATAGGACGTTCCCAATACCACCTCGTCAGGGTATGGGGGACGCGACAGTATTAAGCTTAATACTAGGAACACAAGGAAGCATGGTTTACCTGCAGAGGCTGAGGTCAGCTATGCGGAGACCAGGATGCTGCTTCCCCAAGAGAGGGGAGGATGAAGAAAGAAGTAAGGGTCAGACATACTCTTTCATTCACACAGACTAAAACCGGGTAACAATGCCCTCAACCTACTGCTACTTGTCCATAAAGGAGCCTGAGGTTAGACCAGCTGTTGTGCAGCCACCACAGGGCCGATAGGAAAAGTATCGAGGCTCCTGTGGGTCACGTCCTGCAGGTAGTGGGCTGTGAAGGTCGTCTGACGCTTCCAGACCCCAGCTTGAAGTACCTGCGTCACAGAGAAGTTTCTCTTGAAGGCCAGGGACGTAGCAATGCCCCTGACGTCGTGTGCCCTAGGGCGACGTGACGGAGGAGGGTCTGGATTCAAGGCGTGATGGATAACCCTTCGAATCCAAGCCGAGATGGTGTTCTTGGTGACCCTCCTCTTCGTCCTGCCTGTGCTAACAAACAATGCTTGCACCTGAGGACGAACTGCAGCTGTTCTCTTCAAGTAACGCCTCAGACTCCTCACTGGACATAGTAGCAGTTGGTCTGCGTCGCTTGTTACAGAACGGAGACTCGCGACCCTGAAAGAGTCGAACCGTGGGTCCGGCACTCCAGGGTTCTGAGTCTTGGCAACAAACTCAGGGACGAACCTGAACGTTACCTCCCCCATCCCCTTAAATGGGCGACGTCGTACGAGAGACCATGAAGTTCACTAACTCGCTTGGCAGAGGCAAAAGCGAGCAGGAAAGCTGTCTTCCAAGACAGGTGGCGATCAGAGGCCTGGCGTAATGGTTCGAAGGGAGGACTCTTAAGAGCCCTGAGGACCCGAACCACGTTCCAAGGAGGAGGTCTCACTTCCGACCGAGGGCAGGTAAGCTCATAGCTACGTATGAGTAAAGAGAGTTCCAGCGAGGAAGAAATGTCCACTCCTTTCAGCCTAAAAGCCAAGCTTAAGGCTGAGCGATAGCCTTTCACCGCTGAGATCAAAAGGCGCATTTCCTCCCGCAAATAGACGAGAAACTCCGCTATTGCTGGAATAGTGGCATCGAGTGGAGAGATACCCCTCCCACAAAACCAACCACAGAAGACTCTCCACTTCGCCTGGTAGACTCCCTCTGAGGACTTTCGCAGGTGCCAAGACATCCTCTCTGCAACCTGTTGCGAAAAGCCTCTCTCCGTGAGGAGACGCTGGACAGTCTCCAGGCGTGAAGCCGAAGCGATGCTACGGCTTTGTGGAAGATGTTGCAATGTGGTTGTCTGAGTAGCTCGTGTCGTGGGGGAAGTTCTCTCGGGAGCTCCGTCAGGAGCTGCAGAAGGTCCGGGAACCATTCCGTGTGATGCCACAGCAGAGCTATCAGAGTCATCGACAAATTGACCGATGATCTGGTCCTGTTGAGCACCCTTCTCATCAGACAGAACGGTGGGAAGGCGTACACGTCGATGTTGTCCCACCGTTGTTGGAAAGCATCTTGCCAGAGTGCCCTGGGGTCCGGGACCGGGGAGCAGTACAGGGGCAGTTTGAAATTCAAACCTGTCGCGAACAGATCCACGGTCGGGGAACCCCACAAAGTCAGGACTTTGTTGGCTATCTGAGGATCCAAAGACCACTCGGTACTCACTATCTGCGAAGCCCTGCTCAGACTGTCGGCGAGCACATTCCTCTTGCCAGGAATGAAGCGAGCTGATAGTGTTATCGAGTGGACTTCGGTCCACCTCAGAATCTCTACTGCAAGATGGGATAGCTGCTGCGAAAAAGTACCTCCCTGCTGGTTGATATAAGCCACTACCGGGGTGTTGTCGCTCATCACCACCACGTAGTGACCCGCCAGGGTCCGTTGGAACTGTTGAAGAGCCAGGAAAACGACCTTCATTTCTAGCAGGTTGATGTGCAGGTACTTTTCTGATTCTGACCAAAGGCCTGAGGTCCTTTGGTTCAGAACGCGCGCCCCCACCCTTCTTTTGACGCGTCCGAAAACAGTGTCAATTCCGGGGGGAGGACGAGAAGATCCACTCCCTTTCGCAGGTTCTCGTCGACCAGCCACCACCGCCGGTCTGCCTGTTCCGAAGGTCCTATCGAGACCAGGAAGTCCGGGGAATCGGATCCTTGATTCCACCGGGACTTGAGCCGCCACTGCAGGGATCTCATCCTGAGACAGCCGTTTGGAACCAGACGGGCCAGGGAGGACAGGTGACCTAAGAGACGCAACCACGATTGAGCAGGAAGCTCTTCTCGACTGAGGAAGGGTTCCGCCACTCTCCTCAGCCTTGCTATCCTGTCGTCTGATGGAAAGGCTTTGTGGAGATTGGTGTCTAACAACATGCCTAGATAAACAAGTCGTTGGGACGGCTGCAGAGAGGACTTCTCGAGATTTACCACGATTCCTAGATCCTGGCAAAGTCCCAGAAGCCTGTCTCGGTGTCGAAGAAGGGTCGACTCCGAGTCTGCTAGGATCAGCCAGTCGTCCAGACAACGGAGGAGACAGATGCCGATCCTGTGCGCCCACGACGAAATCAAGGTAAACACTCTGGTGAACACCTGAGGTGCTGTGGAGAGACCAAAGCACAGTACCTTGAACTGGTAGGTCTTGCTGTCTAGGCAGAATCTCAAGTACTTCCTGGAAGACGGATGGATTGGGATCTGGAAGTACGCGTCCTTCAGATCCAGTGTGCACATGAAGTCTTGTGGTCTCACCGCAAGTCTGACCGTGTCCGCTGTCTCCATGCTGAACGGAGTTTGCTTGACAAACTTGTTCAGAGCTGAGAGGTCGATGACGGGTCTCCAGCCTCCAGACGCCTTCTTTACAAGAAAGAGTCGACTGAAGAAGCCTGGGGAGCCGTCGACGACCTCCTGGAGAGCATCCTTCTTGAGCATAGTCTCGACTTCTGCCCGAAGGGCTAGCCCCTTTACCGATCTCATGGCATAGGAGCTCAACGACACTGGATTCGCTGTCAGGGGAGGTTGAGATGTCGTGAATGGGACGCGATATCCTTGGCCGATCACGGAGACCGTCCAAGCATCGGCCCCATGTTGCTGCCACCTGTGCACGCAACTTTGAAGGCATCCCCCCACAGGTGGACACGCGGGGGGACTGCCACTCCTAGCGCTTGCGGCCGCGGCCGCTCCCTCTAGGTGTCTTGCCTCCCCTGGAGGACTTACCGCCCCTCTTGTCCTTGGCAGGAAAGGGCTGGGGCTTAGACACCACTTTCTTAGCTGCCAGCGCCTGCTTCGGTGTCTTGCGAGGCTGCTGCTGATGTTGCTGTGGAGCTGGAGGCTTGTAGGGCCGAGATACAAGGGCCCTTTGGAGGAGGGAGTCCTGACTCGACTTCCCCCACCTCTCAGCTGTACGTTCCATGTCCTGGGGCTCAAACAAATTCCCCCCGAGGAGGGAGGCGTGTCTGAGCCTGTTGACGTCCACGGCGGGGACCTTCGGATGGATCTTCTCGGTCACCGCATCACGACGCTTGAGCACCGAGTTGGCCCACAGGTTGGTAACCTGATGTGCCAGGAACTCGATGGAGCGAGTGCCCGAGAGGAAGAAGGTCTCCACGGCCTTCCTATTGCTCTCCTTAGACAGATCCTCAGAGCGCAATAGGATGCCCAGAGACCCTAGCCAGACATCCAGCCACGAAGTGGCCTGCATGGCGCACTTCGCGACCTTCTCATGGCTTAGAATCTCCGATGCCGAGAACATCACCTGCCGGGCAGAGAGCTTCTCAAGAGGAACTCCCTAGTCAGCTCTTTTACCGAATGGTGGAGGGGAAGAGCGAGGCTAGACTCCCCCATGATCTCAAAATACCTCCTCTGCTGGAGACGAGGAGGTGGGAGGAGTTTGTTCCCAGTAGAGGAACGACTGGAGGTAGCGAGTACTGCGAGCTGAGCATTAGCCCTGGCTCTGGCACTCTTCAGCCCCTGGGACCAGGGCAGAGCCGCGCTGGCCTTTGGGGGCTTCTGAGTCCAATAAACCTGATCCAGGACCGTGTCCTTGCCTTCACGGGGGGTGATCACAGGGTACATGAACCCGTTGAGCCTTCTCATCAGGCCAAGGACCTGCCAGAAGGCATGCTCAGACTCTTGCTGCTCCCCTCCCTGCGGACTGGCAGCTAAGTCTCCTATCCGCGGAAGCTCTTCCTGGGGAGACACGTGGACGTTCTCCCGGGGTCTAGCTGGTTCCTGACGAATACGTGAAGAAGACTTCGCCAACGTCTTGGAGTCCTTGGGTTCCCTCTTGGGCGGGATACAAGACTCCAGCAAGGTGGTCTGGTAGGCACCCTCCGCGCGAGACGATTCTCTTCCACGAGGAGGTGACTCCCACCTTGGTGCCGAGGGGGAGACGCCGCCTCACTGGACTCTCCCGAGGACGGAAAAGCCTCATCTACTGGAGGAGAAAACGACTGCAAAGGGGACGGGACCTTCCTGACGGACCTCTTAGGAACCAACTTCTCCCTGGGAGAAGTCACCACGAAGTCCACTCCTCTCCTTCTCTTCAGCGGGGGCGAGGCCGTCGCTGGTTTGTGTCCTGGATCGGCAAGTGCCGGCTTCATAGCCTTCACTAACGCCCGCATCAAAGGACCAAACCAGGACTGCCGAGACACAGACACAGAGTCCGAAATTCTCGCTGGAGGGAAGGGGATCGGGCGATCCTTCGGAGTGGACACCACTGGACCTGCCTGTAAAAAAGAAGGGGAAGAAAGTTTCCTAGACCTCTCCGAAGGTCCTTCCTCGTCCTGCAAAAGTGACCTGCGCTTAGGAGGAGGCGATCCCGACTGCGACCTGGCGACAAGCGTCCCTGCTGCTGCCGCGAGCTGCGAAACCCGACGCGAACGAGGGTCGTGCTGACGCTAGCCCGAGGGCGACACGAAAGAGTCGCGCACGAGGGGCTGTTAGAGCGCGGGCGCGCAATCCCGCGGAGACAAACAAGCGCGGGAGCAATCGTGAACGGGCGAGCGGGCGAGCGGGCGAGCGAGCGAGAGGGCGCGTGGGCGAGCTGGCGAGTGAGCGCGCTGACGAGTGAACGCGTTGGCGCGTGGGCGAACGAGAGCGCTCAGGAGGGCGCTGAAGTCCAGGGGACCAATAGTGTCCTGGAGACCTGTGACGCGTGGGCGAGTCGGCGATCGATGGCGCGTTGGCGAACGCTGGCGTGCAAGTGAGCGATGGCGCGTTGGCGAGCGGCCGCGCGTGGGCGAGTTGATCACAGGGGACCTATGTTTCTCCGGATCTGCTGGGCGCTGACGCGTAGGAGAGCGCTTGTGCGCAGGCGATGGATCACGCGGAGGATCTGGAGATCGCCGGCGCTCAGGAGATCGTTGACGTGCCGGAGATCGTTGACGCGCAGGAGATCGCTGACGAGAACGATAGCGTTGACGCATCGGAGATTGCTGTAGCGCTGGAGAACGCTGGCGAGCAGGGAGACGGCGCGTAGAAGGCTGCGCAAGAACTGTCGCCGCGACGCGTAAAGGCGAACGCTCGCGAGAGGGCTCAGGAAGAGGAGGCGCGTGGGCGTGCAGGAACTCTAGATGTACGCGCAGGAGACCGCGCGCGTTGCTGCACAGGAGAAAGCTGACGAGCAGGATCGCGAGGGCGAGGAGAAGTTAAGTCCTTGCCTAAGTCCTGAACCGGAGTTCTAGGGCGCGTGGGCGAGCGTGGGCGCACAGGGAGCGTGTCAGGAACTGGAAGCGCAGGTGCGCGTTGACGAACTGGAGATCTAGTGCGCTCAGGAGACCGTTGGCGCGCTGGGCGCGCGGCAGGAACAGGAGGATGTTCGATACCCTAAGGAGAGCACTGGCGAGCAGTAGGGCGTTGATCATCAGAAGAGCGCTGGCGAGCAGGAGAGCGCTGGCGATCAGGAGAGTGCTGACGAGCAGGAGAGCGCTGACGAGCAGGAGAGCGTTGGTGTGTAACTACGCGTGAGCGCGCAGAAGGGCGCGCAGGGGAACCCTGACGCGCAAGGGAAGTGCCCACACCGTGGGCGACATCCCTTTGCCCCGAAGGGACCAGTGCCCGTCGGCTGACGAGATCAGGCTGCTGGCCGTCTGCACAGGAAGTTGAAGGTCTGGAAGGCGTAGGAGAACGAGAACGATCCCCGGAGAGGTCCAAGGACGCTGCTGCTACAGACTGCTTCTGGTGAGGAGAGTCCCCATCGGAGGACGGACGAGAAGACTCGAAAAGGCGCCTCTTGACACCCTTATAGGGAGACGGGAGGCCCTTGCGGCGAAGCAGACAATGAGCCTTACGGCGAAGGCGGCCACGAGGGAGGTCGTCAGGATCATCAGTCCTCCGAAGAGGAGTCTCAGTCAGAGTGCTCCCCCGAGGGGGAGACTTAGCCACGGGAGAGCCCGTAGGACCCCCTTCCCCCTCCGAAGGATGTACAGAAGGGGGAGGAGAGCCTTCAGCAACGTCATCACCATCAGGCGCCGCAGAGGTTTGACCAGACTCGTCAGAAGCCTCTGCCACCACGACGTCGACGATAGACAGAGGATCTACCTCTGCTATCACCGGCGACTGCTTGACAGCGGCCCCCAACTGAATAAGATCAAACAGGGCTTCCTTGGAGGGCAGGCCCTTAAGCCCCAAGGAACCCCAAAGCTGAAAAAGATCATCATTATACATGGAGTTAACATTATCAAAATCCTCCCCCGGAGGAGGAGGGGGAACCGCCCCACTATGGGAGGCGACGCCCTCTCCCGCACCCCGAGGTCGGGAAACAGAACTAGGGCCTGCGCTCCCACTCGGCGGCCTCTCAACAGGAGCCGGACGAGGGGGAGCTTCGGAGGAGGTTTGGGCGGCAGAAGAAGAGTCCCGAGAGCCTTCCTCCTTCAAGGCAACCCTCGAAGGAGAACGGTCTCTCTTGGACTTCTTCTTACGCCGGCGGGCAAACCTCTCCCACTGGGAGGCAGACCACTCCCTACAAGTATTTTCACTATTACACCGTCGGCCTCGACACTGCGGGCAAAGGGTGTGAGGATCAGTATCCACCGCAGACATGAAGGTACCGCAAGGGCGGCCGACAATCCCAGGGCACTTGCGCATGATGAACTGCAAAGGGCGAGGCCAACTTCAAACACACAAAGTCTGAGGAAAAGCAAAAAGAGATTAAGGCTGTCAAAAAACGAGGACAATAGACAGAGACGTCTGTTCATTGTCCGAGCCAAAAGTGAAGTGAAGCAAATCACCGGTGTGTGGGAGGGGGAGGGGTAGCAAGCTATCCCTTCCCCTACCCCCGCTAACTAGCGCGGGGGTAGTTAACCCTCGTTAAAATCTATTGACTCGTCAATTTCAGCTACGCCGAAAGGTAAACCCAATGTAGATAGCGTGGTTTGTATTTCGGTTACGGAACAAACAGCATCAAATCCGGGAGGAGGAGGAGAAGATCCACTCCCTTTCGTAGGTTCTCGTCTGTCACCCACCACTGAAGGTCCGTCCATTCAGCAAGACCCATCGGGATCATGACGTCCGGGGAATCGTGTCCTTGATTCCACCGGGATTTGAGTCGCCATTGAAGAGATCTCATTCTGAGGCGACCGCTGGGAACTAGACGGGCCAGGGATGAGAGGTGACCGAGGAGACGTAACCACAATTGGGCTGGGAGTTCCTCTCGTCTGAGGAAAGGACTCACGACCCTCCTCAGCCTTGCTATCCTGTCGTCTGATGGGAAGGCTTTGTGGAGATTGGTGTCTATTATCATGCCTAGATATACCAGTCTTTGAGTAGGTAGCAGAGAAGACTTCTCGAGATTTACCAGGATCCCCAGATCCTGGCAAAGTCTCAGAAGTTTGTCTCGGTGTCGAAGAAGGGCTGACTCCGAGTCTACTAGGATCAGCCAGTCGTCCAGATAACGGAGGAGACGGATGCCGATCCTGTGTGCCCACGATGATATCAGGGTGAACACTCTGGTGAAAACCGGAGATGCTGTGGAGAGACCGAAACACAGCACCTTGAACTGGTAGATCTTGTTGTCTAGGCAGAATCTTAAGTACTTCCTTGAAGACGGATGGACTGGGATCTGGAAGTACGCGTCCTTCAGGTCCAGTGTACACATGAAGTCTTGAGGTCTCACTGCAAGTCTGACCATGTCTACCGTCTCCATGCTGAATGGGGTCTGCTTGACAAACCTGTTCAGAGCTGAGAGGTCGATGACTGGTCTCCAGCCTCCAGACGCCTTCTTTACAAGAAAGAGTTGACTGAAGAAGCCTGGGGACCCGTCAACGACCTCTTGGAGAGCGCCCTTCTTCAACATGGTCTCGACTTCTGCCCGAAGGGCTTGCCCCCTTGCCGATCCCATAGCAAGGGAGCTCAACGCCACTGAATCCGCTATCAGGGGAGGTAGAGATGTTATGAACGGGACGCGATATCCTTGACTGATTACGGAAATTGTCCAGGAATCAGCCCAGAGTTGCTGCCACCTGGTTACGCAACTTTGCAGGCATCCCCCTACTGGTGGACATGCAGGGGGACTGCCAATCCTAGCGTTTGCACCCTGGGCCACTCCCCCTAGGAATTTTCCCTCCCCTGGAAGACTTTTTGCCTTTCTTGTCTTTGACATGAAAGGGCTTTGACACCGTTGTCTTCGCTGCCGTTACCGGTTTCGTCGTCTTGGTAGAACGTGGTTGCTGGGTTACTGGAGGCTTATAGGGCTTAGATGTTAAGGCCCTCTGCAGGAGAGAGTCCTGATTGGACTTCCTCCACCTCTCAGCTGCCTGCTCCACATCCTTAGGCTCAAACAGATTTCTCCCTAAGATGGAAGAATGTCTGAGCCTGCTTATCTCAGTGTTGGGGACTTTCTGGTGGAACCTCTCAGACACCGCATCTCGACCCTTCAAGATGGTGTTAGCCCACAAGTTCGAGACTTGGTGGGCTAGAAACTCGATGGTACGAGTGCCTGAGAGTAGAAATATCTCCATGGTCTTTCTGGTACTTTCCTTGGACAGGTCCTCGGATCATAGCAGGATGCCTAGAGACACTAGCCAGATGTCCAGCCACGAAGTTGCCTGCATGGCACACTTCGCTACCTTCTCCTGGCTGAGGATCTCCCTAGCCGAGAAAGCCACCTGCCGGGTGGAGAGTCTCTCGAGAGCACTCCCTTGTTAAGCTCTTCCAAAGAATGGTGCAAAGGAAGAGCTAGACAAGTTTCCTCCATGATCTCAAAGTACCTCCTCTGATGGACACGAGGAGGAGGGAGGAGTTTGTACCCGGCGCTGGACCAGCTGGAGGAGGCAAGCTCGGAGAGCTGGCCCTCGACCTTATCTCTGGTACTCTTAACCCCTTGGGACCAAGGCAGAGCCGCACTGGCCTTAGCAGGTTTCTGAGTACCAAAGACTCGGTCCAGGACCGTGTCCTTGCCCACACGAGGAGGAATCTCTGGATCTGAGAACCCGTTGAGATTCCTCATAAGGGTCAGAACTTGCCAGAAAGAGTGTTCTGACTCCTGAAGCTCCCCTCCTGAAGGGCTGGCAGCGAAGTTTCCTGTCCCCGAAGGCTCTTCTCGGGTGACTCGTGGACGTTCTCCGAGGGCTTGGTTGACTCTGATCTAATCCTCGAGGATGACTTCGGAACTGTCTTGGAGTCCTTCGACTCCCTCCTGGGAGGGATACAGGACTCCAGAAGTGATGGAGGCAGGCTCTTCTCCACCCCTACCCGAGAGGACTTCTCTGCGCGAGGTGGGGTTTCCCTCATTGGTGCGATGGGGGAACACCTCACCTCACGGGACTCCCCTGAGGACGGGAAATCCTTGTCCGAAGGGGAGGGAGAGAAAGTCTGGGGGGGGAGGGAGCCTTCCTCAAAGACTTCTGAGGAGTCAACTTCGCCCTTGGAGAAGTTACCACGTCCACTCCTCCTCTCTTCCTCTTCAGGGGAGTCGAGACTGCCACTGCTTTATGTCCCAGTTCAGAGAGAACAGGTTTGAAAGCCTGTACGACCGCTCCGACGAGGGACCCAAACCAGGGTTGTTGACTGACAGCTGCGCTGCCAGAAACTCCCTCTGGAGGGAAGGGGATCGTTCGATCCCTAAGAGGAGTTACCAAAGCAGGGTTGGCCTGAAAAGAAGAAGAGAGCAAGTTCCTGGACCTATCTGGAGAAATCCCTCCCTCCGGCGAGCGCGCTGTTCTGCGCTTGTGGAGGGGGCGGGGAGCGATGACGGTGACCTAGCCATGCGTCGTCCCACAGCCTCGCGAGTGGGATCGCGTTGGCGATCGCGCTGGTGGTTGCGTTGGTGGACGCGCTGGCGTGATGGAAATCCACCTAAATCGCGCATGGGTGATTGCTCGCGCGTGGGCGCGCATAGGCGATGGCAAGGGCGAGCGTGGGGGCGCGGGCGAGCGTGGGCGCGCGGGCGAGCGTGGGCGCGCGGGCGAGCGTGGGCGCGTGGGCGCACGGGCGAGCGTTGGCGCGCAGGCGAGGGCACGCGTAGGCATGTGGGCGATCGATGGCGCGCGTGGGCGCATGAGCGAACAATGGCGCGCAGGTGAGGGCGCGCGTGGGCGCATGGGCGAAGGAAGATAACAGCGAGAGTGCAGCAGGCTGAATAAGCCCTCGCACGCGTGAAGGCAATTGTTCGCGCGCGCGTGGGCGCATGGGCGAACAATGGCGCGCAGGTGAGGGCGCACGTGGGAGCATGGGCGAAGGAAGATAACAGCGAGAGTGCAGCAGGCTGAATAAGCCCTCGCACGCGTGAAGGCAATTGTTCGCGCGCGCGTGGGCGCACAGGATCATGATGAGCCCGTAAGGGCTAACACGTTGGGCGCACATGCAGGGGAAATATCCCTTGCGCACGGGCACGCATGAGGGCGCACATCTTGAACTGCAACAGGTGGGCGTGCAGGGCGCACGTGGGAAGGCGATGGAGACTGCACGCGATGGCGCGTAGGTGACGATGCTGGCGAGCGCCGACAAGCAGGGGAAGAGATTATCTTCCTCTTTGCGCCCAGATCCGAAGACCGTGGGCACGCAGGAGAACGTTGGCGCACAGGCGAGAGCTGGCGCGTCGGAGAATGCTGGCGCGTAGGCGAGCGCTGGCGCGCAGGCGATCGTGGGCGCGCATCAGGAAGAGGGCGTGCAGTGGCGCGCTGGCAGGCAGGAGAGCGTTGGCGCACAGGTGAGCGCTGGCGCGCAGGTGAGCACTGGCACGCAGGTGAGCACTGACGCACAGGAGAGCGCTGGCGCACTCTAACTGGAACTGGAGCGCGCAATTCCGCATAGGAGATCGATGGCATGCAGGGGATACCTGGCGTGTAAGGGACTTAGTCCCGCTTGAAAATGGGATGAGTGGGCGCCCACAGCGCATCAGCAGCCAGGAACGGCGACGGCAGGTCAGCAGGTCTAGCGGGAGGAAGGTCGGTGCGACCTTTGCAAGGACTGCGGGAATAACGAGCCAAAGAGGCGCCTCCTTACGCCCTTGTGGGGCGAGGGAAGGCCTCTACGGCAAAGAGGAAGGCGTGCTTTGCGCCTTATACGCCCTCTGGGGGCCGTAGGATCAGCAAGCTGACCAGCAGTCCTCCGAAGAGGAGTCTCTGTCAGTGAACTCCCCCGAGGGGGAGAATCACCTGCAGGAGAGACCGTTGGACTTAGTTCCTCCCTCGAAGGATGCTCGGAGGGGGGAAGTAAGCCTTCAGCTACATCAGGAGCAGAGGTTTGACCTAACTCGTCAGAAGCCTCCGCCACAACAACGTCGACGATAGACAGAGGATCGACCTCTGCTAAAGTCGGCAACTGTTTGACAGCTGCTCCTAACTTGATCATGTCAAACAGGGCTTCCTTGGAGGGCGAACCCTGAAGCCCCAAGGAAGCCCAAAGCTGCAACAAATCATGGTTAGAAACATGTTATTTTTATTAATAAAATAAATTTTTGAATATACTTACCCGGTGATTATATAAGCTGCAGCTCTGCTGCCCGACAGAAAAACTCTACGTTCAAAATACGCCAGCGATCGCTATGCAGGTAGGGGGTGTACATCAACAGCGCCATCTGTCGAGCAGGTACTCAGTACTCAATGTAAACACAGAACCAATTTTCTCCTCGGTCCACTGGGTCTCTATTGGGGAGGAAGGGAGGGTCCTTTAATATATAATCACCGGGTAAGTATATTCAAAAATTTATTTTATTAATAAAAATAACATTTTTCAATATTAAACTTAGCCGGTGATTATATAAGCTGATTCACACCCAGGGGGGTGGGTAGAGACCAGCATTACTTGTTTACATTATTATGAGCTAAGTATTTTGTATTTCATTTTAGCAGTTATTCAAAATAACAAACATAAAATAAATAAGTACCTGGTAAGGAAGTCGACTTGAACAATTACTCTGCCTTTTTAAGTACGTCTTCCTTACGGAGCCTCGCGATCCTCTTAGGATGCTGAGCGACCCCTAGGATCTGAAGTATCAAGGGTTGCAACCCATACAACAGGACCTCATCAAAACCTCTAATCTAGGCGCTTCTCAAGAAATGACTTTGACCACCCGCCAAATCAAGTAGGATGCGAAAGGATTCTTAGCCTTCCGGACAACCCAAAAACAATAATAAAACATTTCAAGAGAAAGATTAAAAAGGTTATGGAATTAGGGAATTGTAGTGGTTGAGCCCTCACCCACTACTGCACTCGTTGCTACGAATGGTCCCAGAGTGTAGCAGTTCTCGTAAAGAGACTGGACATTCTTAAGATAAAAAGACGCGAACACTGACTTGCTTTTCCAATAGGTTGCGTCGATTATACTTTGCAGAGATCTATTTTGTTTAAAGGCCACGGAAGTTGCGACAGCTCTACTTCGTGTGTCCTTACCTTCAGCAAAGCTTGGTCTTCCTCATTCAGATGGGAATGAGCTTCTCGTATTAACAGTCTGATAAAATAGGATAAAGCATTCTTTGACATAGGCAAAGATGGTTTCTTAACTGAACACCATAAAGCTTCAGACGGGCCTCGTAAAGGTTTAGTTCGTTTTAAATAGAACTTAAGAGCTCTTACAGGACATAAGACTCTTTCTAGTTCATTTCCAACCATACGATAAGTTTGGAATATCGAACGATATTGGCCAAGGCCGAGAAGGCAGCTCGTTTTTGGCTAGAAAACCAAGTTGTAGAACATGTAGCCGTTTCGGATGAGAATCCGATGTTCTTGCTGAAGGCATGAATCTCACTGACTCTTTTAGCTGTGGCTAAGCATACCAGGAAAAGAGTCTTTAAGGTGAGATCTTTCAGGGAGGCTGATTGTAGCGTTTCGAACCTGTCTGACATAAGGAATCTTAGTACCACGTCTAAATTCCAACCAGGTGTAACCAAACGACGCTCCTTCGTGGTCTCAAAAGACTTAAGGAGGTCCTGTAGATCTTTATGTTGGAAAGATCTAAGCCTCTGTGACGGAAGACTGATGCCAACATGCTTCTGTAACCCTTGATAGTGGGAGCTGAAAGAGATCGTTCTTTCCTCAGATATAAGAGGAAGTCAGCTATTTGAGTTACAGGGGTACTGGTCGAGGATACGGATACTGACTTGTACCAGTTTCGGAAGATTTCCCACTTCGATTGGTAGACTCTAAGGGTGGATGTTCTCCTTGCTCTAGCAATCGCTCTGGCTGCCTCCTTCGAAAAGTCTCTAGCTCTCGAGAGTCTTTCGATAGTCTGAAGGCAGTCAGACGAAGAGCGTGGAGGCCTTGGTGTACCTTCTTTACGCGTGGCTGACGTAGAAGGTCCACCCTTAGGGGAAGTGTTCTGGGAACGTCTACTAGCCATCGAAGTACCTCGGTGAACCATTCTCTCGCGGGCCAGAGGGAAGCAACTATCGTCAACCTTGTCCCTTCGTGAGAGGCGAACTTCTGCAGCACCTTGTTGACAATCTTGAACGGAGGGAATGCATATAGATCTAGATGTGACCAATCTAGTAGAAAGGCATCTATATGAACTGCTGCTGGGTCCGGGATTGGTGAGCAAAATATTGGGAGCCTCTTGGTCATCGAGGTTGCGAAGAGATCTATGGTTGGCTGGCCTCAGGTGGCCCAAAGTCTCTTGCATACATCCTTGTGGAGGGTCCATTCTGTTGGAATTATTTGTCCCTTCCGACTGAGACAATCTGCCATGACATTCAAGTTGCCTTGGATGAACCTCGTTACTAGTGATATGTCTAGACCTTTTGACCAGGTGAGGAGGTCCCTTGCGATCTCGTACAACGTCAGAGAGTAGGTCCCTCCTTGCTTGGAGATGTACGCCAAAGCCGTGGTGTTGTCCGAGTTCACCTCCACCACTTTGCCTTGAAGGAGAGACCTGAAGCTTTTCCAGGTCAGACGTACTGCCAGAAGCTCCTTGCAGTTGAAATGCATTGTCCTTTGACTCGAGTTCCATAATCCCGAGCGTTCCCGACCGTCTAATGTCGCACCCCAGCCTACGTCCGATGCGTCCGAGAAGAGAACGTGGTTGGGAGTCTGAACAGTTAGGGGAAGACCCTCTCTAAGGTTGATATGTAGTCCTTTCACCAAGTCAGACAAGACTTTATCTTTCCGGAAACCGGGATCGAGACCGCTTCTAGCGTCTTGTCCTTTTTCCAGTGAAAAGCTAGATGGTATAGAAGAGGACGGAGGTGTAGTCTTCCTAGTGACACAAATTGATCCACGGATGACAGTGTCCCTACCAGACTCATCCACAGCCTGACTGAGCAGCATTCCTTCTTCAGCATCTTCTGGATGGATAGCAGGGCTGGGGGCTGATCGTCTTGTTCAGCAACGTCCTCATCAGAGGGTTCCTCATCCGAAACTGATGAGGAAAACGGCAACGGAGTGGGCAACGTCTGACTCGCTGAAACCGGTCGCACTGGTGGATGCGTGACGGAGCCGGACGCAATATCATGGAACTGCTGCACAGTCTGTGAACTGTCAACAACCATGGGTGCGCGAGGAAGTACAGCGTCAACCCGAAACTGTCTAGACCATCTGGGTTGTGCAGTCAACACCCTACCGGGTTGCTGAGGTTGACGCACTGCGTCACAACAAGTCACCTCTGCTGGTTGTTGAACGTCCTGAACGTCAACAACCACCTCCGAGCGTCGCTTAACGTCAACGTGCGACTGGCAATCCACACTGGGTCGCATCGGTGGAGGAACCACCTCAACTGGCAGACGCGATTAGGTTACCTCAGCGTCAACAGGGCGCACAACCGACCGGTTGGAAGGTTGTTGGCCAGAAGGAGGAACCACCTCAACTGACAGACGCGAGTAGGTTACCTCAGCGTCAACAGGGCGCACAACCGACCGGTTGGAAGGTTGTTGGCCAGAAGGAGGAACCACCTCAACTGGCAGACGCGAGTAGGTTACCTCAGCGTCAACAGGGCGCACAACCGACCGGTTGGAAGGTTGTTGGCCAGAAGGTTCTTCTCCGCATTTAAGTCCTCTATCAAGGACGCAAGCTTGGACTGCATGGCTTGCAGCAAAGCCCATTTAGGGTCTACGGGAGCAGGTGTGGCAACAGACAGGGTTAGCGACTGAGGCAGAACCGTTTACCATCCCTGAAAGCCTTGTTATGTGTGACATAATAGTACAGCAAAACTTCAAAGGCTTGACAAAAGCTGAGAAGTTGACCTGTAAACAACTTGGAGCGTCTCCTGGCTAGGCGCCAGGGCGAGTCTACCAGAATTGAGAAGTCTATCTGGGCAGAGGCATGAACTCCCAAGCCGAGAACTTCTCTCGTGTCATATCAGACTCTCGCTCTATAAGCCAGTTAAAAAGAAGGGAAATCAAAGGCTGTATCCCTAAAAAAAAAAACTCCTCCTGGTGCAAAAACCAGTCGCCTAGCCAACGTAACGCTCTCTAGGAGAGCGAGAGAGCACTAGCTTAAAAACAACGGCTTCGAAGTAGCTAGGCCTAGTGTAAGTTCTGACGTTTAGGCGAACGAGGAGCAGCAGTTACAAGATCCGGACGAAGATCCTTAAAAAAATCATCATGATTTAATTAAAGTCCATAGGAGGCTAAGCAGCTTAAGGCTCCTCTCCATCTGACAGAGTCCTCAAGGGAATATCAGTAGGAGGGAGAACAGCAACTTCCTCATCCACAGGAACCTTGTCCGATAAAAGCTAGGTTACCTCAGTGAGTCTCTCACTGGTGCATAAGTAGCAGACCAGAAGGCAACGTCATGTAACTGCTTGACAGTCTGTGAACTGTCAACAACTGAACTGTCAACCACAACAGGTGTATGAGGACGTACAGTGTCCACTCGAGACTGCTTTGACTGTCTAGACTGAGCAGTCAAAACAACTCTAGAATGCGGAAGTTGACGCACCGCGTCAAAACAAAACAACTTAGACTGTTGTTGTACCTCGCGAACGTCAACGGAAGATTCCGTGCGTCGCTGAACGTCAACATGCGGCTGGCAGGGTACACTGGAACGCATGGGTGGCGGGACTCTCTTGGAGTGCGGGAGAAGGTCGCCTCAGCGTCCACAGGACGCACAACCGTGGTTGGTTGTAGGCTAGAGGTTGGTGCAGCGTCAACCTTCTCCGCACTAAAGTCCTGCATCAATGACGTTAACTGAGACTGCATGGTCTGCAGCAAAGACCACTAGGGTCTACAGGAGCAGGTGCGGCAACAGACGGTGTGACTGCCTGATGCGGTACCGCTTTGCCTCTCTTAGGAGGTGAGCAGTCGTCGGAAGACTGCAGCGAGTCCGAACTGACCCAGTGGCTACAACTGGGCCGTTGGACTTGCACGGAAAGGACCGACTTGCGCTTAATAAGCCGCGAGACCTTGGTCCATGGTTTCTTACGAGAAACCTCTTCCGCAGACGAGGAATAAATGGGCTCTCTCGTCTTAGAGTGGGTGGGGCGATCTTGGGTAGATACGCCCGAAACCACAGAGGGAAAACGTCTGTTCGTTGATCAAGGCCTCTCGAACCCATAAGTCGTTCGACATTACTTCTCCCCTGGGCTTGGGAGCTTGCAAGAGGTCCCGGACTAGGTGAACGACAGGCACGAACAGACGAACCCTCGGACGCAACACTGTAACACTTTGCGCATATCACTTTATCGATTTTCTGTTTTGCACTTATTTCACTGAAATCGAAACTTTTACTGATTTCTACCTGAAACACGCAATTCTACCCTTCATTAAAAGGTAGTAATTGCGAAATCAGTCGTATAATGCAAGCTCATTAATACCAGCAAAAAACAGAAAACATATTTTAAGATAAAAAAATCAGTGGCTGGGAAAGAGACTAAACACTAGTTCATATAACTACGTTTTCAATCTCTCACCGCACATAGCCTGGGGACGAGAATAAAAAACTAAAAACGTTTTATCCTTCCTCCCCGTACAGCGACTAGGGACGAGAGCAACTCGAGAAAAACGTTACCCGCTTGAACGGAACGTTTTCTCTCCTCTCTCTCCCTCCGTCTCTATCTCTCTTGATTTCGCACCTAAGAGAAGAGCCCAATTATATATCGTCAAAAAAACATGTTATTGACTAAAGGAAAAAACTGAAAGGTTTTCCAAATAAAAAGTTCCTTTAATTTAGAATTTAAAACATTTAAGCTAAGAAAGAATGAACAAAACGTCAGAATCGATTTACTCTTACTGCAAAGTGAAACCGTGATACACTCTCTCTCTATCGTAACGATAGAGCGCATGTTGAACGTCCTGAACGTCAACAACTGCGTAGTCTAAAAACTAAACGTTAGTTCATCTTTGAAAACAGTACGAAGACTATCAAAGAAATTCTTTCATAAAACATTAAATTTTAAAAAGTTTTAAATTCTTTAAAGGCTAAATACGATATAACGGGCTCAACGTTGATTAACTTCGGTTCCAAGTAAGGACCGCCTACTATCAGGAAAGGTCGCATATAAACAAAAAATAAAAATTTATTTTTATATGTTTATAATAAATGGAAAGTTAATCGAAGAGGCCTAATAAAGGCGGAGAGATATAAAATATATAGATCTATAACGTGTTAAGCAAAATTACTAAAAACCTAAACACACTTCCGTCTAAGGGAAGGGTCGGCCATTTAAAAGTGAAAGAGAGTCCATACTCTCCTTGTCACCATAATTAAATCTATCCAAAACGAGTTCAAGTTTTGAGATGAAGATAAAACACCTGTATAGCGAAAGCTCAAAACTAGAAATGTGTACTTCACCAAAATATGTGAAAACCAATCCAGTAAGCAATAGCGAATTTAGTAGGTCTTGCCGGTGGCACGACAGAGAGAAAATTGGTTCTGTGTTTACATTGAGTACTGAGTACCTGCTCGACAGATGGCGCTGTTGATGTACACCCCCTACCTGCATAGCGATCGCTGGCGTATTTTGAACGTAGAGTTTTTCTGTCGGGCAGCAGAGCTGCAGCTTATATAATCACCGGCTAAGTTTAATATTGAAAAATTAACATTGACATCAGAATTAATATCCTCCCCCGGGGGAGGAGAAGGAGCTGACTCGCTATGGGAGGCAACTCCCTCTCCCAAACCCCGAGATCGGTCAACAGAACTGCGGCTTACGCTACCACTCGACAGTTTCTTGGAAGAAACCGATCAAGTGGGAGCTTCGGAGGAGGTTTGGGGCACGGAAGAAGACGCCTTGGATTTTTCTCCCTTCAAAGAACTCTTCGAAGGAGAAATATCCCTTTTGGACTTCTTCTTCCGGCGCCGGGAGAACCTCTCCCACTGGGAGGTAGACCACTCCCCACACTCACCATATACATTATCTCTATCACACCTTTGGCCCCTACAAAAGGACATAAGGTGTGAGGGTCCGTTTTGACCGCCAACATAGAAGTCCCACATGGGCAGTCAGGTAAACCACACACTTCCGCATCATAGAGGCCAACTTCACAAACACTCCGTAGAAAAGAAAAAGCAAACAAAAGATCAGTCAAAATGGCTGTCAGTAAGGCGAGGGTGACAGCGGACACGTCCGTCTAGCACCCGAG
Source organism: Palaemon carinicauda (assembly GCF_036898095.1). NCBI lineage: Eukaryota > Metazoa > Arthropoda > Malacostraca > Decapoda > Palaemonidae > Palaemon > Palaemon carinicauda. The sequence goes on from NC_090743.1 coordinate 22,591,061, forward strand.
CCGATAGCAAAGTGAGCTCAGCAGAGGTGTGTGTGAGGGGGGGAAGGGTAGCAAGCTACCCTCCCTACCCCCCCCCCCCCCCCCGCTAACTAGCGGTGGGGTAGTAAACCCTCGTTAAAATTCTAATGGCTCGTCATTTCAGCTAGGCCGAAAGTAATTACCTATATTAAATAGCGTGGTTTGTAATTCAGTTACGGAACAATTAACTTTTTTAAACTTTGTTGTTTCCGCCAGTCATCATAAAAAACCAGTCATCAAAATAAGAAAAAAAATTATCACAATCAAAATCGAGTAACAGTAATATAACGCTATCAAAACACTATAGCTTTTGTTTGCCAGTGATTCTGGATGCATAGAAATCAGGATTTACCATCCCACTTTCTATGGAACCTTTCGTAGCAGTGTTCATCATACTACAAATACCACTCCTTACTTAATTGAGTTGGTGATTTACTTTTTATTGCTCTGTTGTATGCTCGCTTCACTCACGATTAAACCTTATCTCACTGCTCTATGTTCTGGCAAACAAAGCATGTTTCGCTACTCGCGTTAGTCCCATGGGCTTGTAATTCGTTGTTAATTATCAATTATTAAAACTTTAAGGGGTGAATTCACACTTAACTAAGGGGCGAGTTTTCACTTCGCGCTCCACCATCTGTTCGAACATGCAGGTGGCTTCCATTTCCAATGATCAGACTAAATACAGCATATCAAATACACGTTTCAACCCTAACCTTTTATTATTAGCATGATTAATAAAATAAGAGCTATGATTATATTGCATATTCTAATAATGAAAATTGTGAGGGCACGAATGAGCGAAAACTGAAAACTGACATGTTTATAGCTTGCGAGACTTAAAGTACATTAATGCATGCGGATGAAAGAGTAGTGCCTGGGTCAGGGCAGCGTTCTCAGCACTCGCAAAGGGCAAGTCTAACCCGCCAATTTCTGTTTCTTTTACATTTTTACAAGGAGACTGCAAAGCAACAAATATGAAACAAAACATAATATATACATCTTCTGAAAGGCCGGAAAATTCTACATACTGTACATGGATATATACAAATATCCCATAGGGAGTATGGGTTGGAAATAATGTGTAGGTTACATGACATAGATTCGGCAGGCAAAATCCGAAATATAATGCCTTAACAAAATAAATAACAAAGAGGTTTATGTAAGGACAGTGAGACAAGCGTCACCAAGATCAACTGATACTTTATTCGAATGTGCACGGGAGTATATTACAAGGTGCGGACGGAAAGGTAGGATGGCGCTGGCGCCAAATCAGATTGAAGTGCCCGCCAAAATATATGTGTTTTCTTACACTTGCAAATATACGAATTATGAGTTAACAGGAACATGTAATGAAATGATACATGTGTCAAAATGTAGCTCTGGTAGAGCGGAATATATATACATGTGAAACCACAGTGTGGCGAAAGGAGAATTCAAATAAATAAGTAGTTTGTCGATTTTCTGGACGACGAAGGGAGCGGTGTCCTTACAAGTACTCCCCCCCCCAAGACATCGGGCGGCGTAGAAGGCTGATGATCAATCTTCGTATCTTTTCGGGCGTCGGAGGGTTCCTCTTGTTTTTGAACGGAGGGGCGCGCTGGTGGTTGGCGTAAGGCGGTGTCGCTTCCTTCGAGAAACGCTGGTTTCACGCGGTCTATTGAGACCCAGTCCTCTTGGCCATGGACGTCGAGAAGGAAGGCTTTCGTTGTCTTTTTAATTACCCGATAGGGGCCTCGATAAGGTCTAGTTAGTGGTTGTCGATGAGCGTCGACACGGACGAAAACGTACCCGCAGTCATCCAGGCTTTTTGGCTTGAGGTGCTTGGTTCTGTCCTGGTAAGTTTTGAGACACGGCCTGAACTTCCTGGCGATGTCCATTAGGTGATCCAGCTGTGTGTCGTCGGTTGATGAGGGAAAGAATTCGCCAGGAACTGCGAGCGCCTCCCCATAAACCTTCTCGGCGGGCGAAGGTTCGCCGTCTGCGCGAGGGGCGGTGCGAAGGCCGAGGAGTACCCAAGGAAGTCGTGATTTCCAGTCCCCGTCGGTGCAGCTCGCCATCAGGGACGCCTTGAGGGCGCGGTGAGTTCTTTTGACCATGCCGTTTGCCGCGGGGTTGTATGCCGTGGTGCTGTGGAGCGTCGTCCCCATCCGGGTCGCCAAAGCGAGCCATATTTCTGAGAGGAAAGCGGGGCCTCTGTCTGTCGTGATGTCGTCAGGAACGCCAAACCTGCTCACCCAGCTTGACAGGAGGGCTTCGGCGCATGCTTGAGTCGTAGCTTCGGTCATCGGCGATGCCTCCAACCACCTCGTGGAGCGATCGATGATCGTAAGCAGGTAGCGAGCAGATCCAGAAGGGGGCAATGGTCCCACGACGTCGATGTGTATATGACCGAAACGTCTTTTTGGCTGAGGAAAATCGCCTACCCCCGATTCGGTGTGATGGCTGACCTTGCTTGACTGGCAGTTGATGCATGACTTCGTCCATTCCCGGGCGTCCTTTTTTATCCCTGGCCAGACGAACTTTTCAGACAGAAGGCGAGCGGTGGTGCGTCCTGAGGGGTGTGAAAGTCCATGGATGATATCGAATATTTTCCTTCTGCAGGGGGCTGGTATCCAGGGATGTGGGCGGCCCGTGCTGGTGTCGCAAAGAATAGTTACTGTACTCCTGCTGGTCCGAGGGGAATCGCACTTATCTTGAGCGCGGATGGCCCCGTCAGGTGATCCTGTGCTTCTCGGTCGGTGCGTTGTTCGGTTGCGAGATTGGCGTAGTCGATTCCCAGGTGGATTGCGTCAATTTCAATCCTTGAAAGGGCGTCCGCGACTGGGTTTTTATTTCCTGGGACGTAACGTATGGTGCACCCGAATTCGGCGATTGATGCGAGATGACGTTGTTGTCGGGAGGACCATGCGTCCGTCGATTTCGTGAAGGCGTGTACGAGGGGTTGATGGTCCGTCGCGATTGTCAAGGGGGTACCCTCCAAGATGTGCCTGAAGTGGCGGACGGCGAGGTAGACGGCGAGAAGTTCCCTATCGAAGGTGCTGTATCTTGTTTCGGCGGGTTTCAATTTCTTGCTGAAGAATGCCAGCGGTCGAGGAGAACCATCGACGAGTTGCTCCAGCACAGCCCCACAGGCGACGTTGCTGGCGTCGGTCGTTAGTCGCAGGGGCGAGTTGTCGTCGAAATGAGCCAGGGTGGTGGCATTCGCAAGGGCATCCTTCGTCCGAGCGAATGCCTGTTGCTGGGGCAAACCCCACTCGAGTTTTTTTGCTTTTCCTTTCAGGACGTCGTCGAGGGGTTTGTGCGATGTTGGGGATGAAGCGCCTGTAGTAATTGACCATCCCCAGGAACTCCTGAAGTTGGCGGATGGTCGTAGGTATCGGGAACTTCCTGATGGCGTCGACCTTGGTTGTCATGGGTTTTACCCCGCGCGAGGATACGCGGTGACCAAGGAAATCCACTCCCTCCGCACCGAACGTGCATTTGTCGAAGCGTACGACCAGGCCGTTCTCCTGTAGGCATTTGAGGACGGTGCGGACGTGCCCCCCGTGTTCCTCCTTGGTTTTCTAGAATATCAGGATGTCGTCAACGTAGCAGACGCAGAAAGGTAGGTCACCCAGAATGCTATCCATTAGTCGTTGGAAGGTCGCCCCGGCGTTGCGTAGACCGAAGGTTGAGTATGCGAAGGTGTAGGATCCAAACGGCGTTACAATGGCAGTTTTCGGGATGTCTTCCGGGAATACGGGGACCTGGAAATAAGACTTGAGGAGGTCCATCTTGGTAAAATACTTCGTGCCGTGCAACGCGTTCGTTAGGTCCTGCATGTTGGGCAGCAGGTAATGATCAGGCGTTGTGATGAGGTTGAGGCGCCTGTAGTCGCCGCAAGGTCTCCAGGACCCGTCCGGCTTTTTAACCATGTGCAGGGGTGATGCCCAGGGGCTCGATGCTTTCTTACAGATACCCATGCGTTCCATGTCCTCGAAGGCGCGTTTGGCATCCTTCAGTTTCTGGGGCGGGAGGCGGCGGAATTTGGCGTGAGTGGGAGGTCCTGTTGTTGTGATGTGGTGGTAGATTCCATGCTTGGACGGGGAACCTGGCGAGTGTCGGAGCTTGAAAACCTCGGGAAATTCTCGTAGGAGATCGGCGTAGGGGTGCGTCGTTACGGCGGATACGGACATTGTTGCAGGGCCGTGTTCTAGGGCGCGGGACTGGCAGGTTCCCGTGTCGATGAGACGTCTGTTAGCGACATCGACGAGGAGTCCATGGTGGGCGAGGAAATCCGCACCGAGGAGGGGGCGATTGACGTCAGCGATAGCGAAGGGCCAAGAATACGAACGGCCCATGATAGATATCTTGAGGGTCTTGATCCCATAGCACCGTATGGGAGATCCGTTGGCGACGATGAGTGAGGGAACGTTTTTGTTGGGACCACGGTCTAGGTCGGACTTGGAAGGTGGGAACGTTGACTGCATTGCGCCGGTGTCCACCATGAGTCTACGGTTGGAAATGGTATCGAGGATATAGAAACCATTCTTGTTTTGGTTAACTGCGGCTGCGATGGTGGCAGGTGGATGCTTCTGGCGTCTTCTTCTAGGGAAACTGCATGGTGCTCTACATTTCTTGGCGTCACTGCCGAACTGTTGGTGGTAGAAGCACCATGCTGGGTTAGTCCTAGGGTTCGGTCGCGTCGGTTGCGGTGGTTTCTTTCTTGATAGAATGTTGATCTCGTCGTCCTCAAGGGCCATTGCCGAGGAGTCTATGGAAGAGCAGCTGCTGAAGGAGGAGAACGGAGGCGGTGTTGACGATGATGCTCCGAGGCGAGATGCTTTGGAGGCCTCGTGGAGCTTCTGAGCCTTCGACAGGAGTTCGTTCATCGGGAGCATGTCGGCGTCTGTCAATTGGGCCCGTACGTCCTGTGGTAGGCGTCGAAGAAAGATTTCGCGAGATAAGCTAATCTCACGTCGTCGGCCGTTGCTGTCTGTTTCGGGGAGCATAAGCAGGCCGGTTAGCTCGTCCCACGCCTCGACAGGAGAGGTGTCACCCATGGGCTTGCCGGCGAGGTCCAGTACTTTCTGTGCCCTTGCTGAGACGGAGAGGGAGTAGATACCGATGAGTTTCGTTCTCAGGTCGTCGTATGAAACTTGGCCGGCCTGGGCGTCGAGCCATGGGGAAATCTTGTCGAATACCTCTTCAGGTATGGAGGTGAGAACGATGTCAGCCTTGGCGCAGGAGTCGCTGAGTCTAGCGACGCGGAAGAGTACGTCCGCTCTCAGGAACCAGGAAGCGGTGTTGTGTTGAGAAAAGGGCGGCAGTTTGACTTTGGGCGTGGAGGCGAGGCCGTTGGGTGCGATGGGCGTGTTGCTTCCTGCATCGTGGCCAGACGACGAGTCGGCGAAGAGGTGAGAAGTTGATATGTCGGTTAAGCTCATCCTACTGCCTTACATTCACCGAAGTGTGGGAGAACCAAAGGCAGGCTCGTGCCTAAGGTAACGGAGTATGGAGAAGGTAGCACGGCCGTAATAAGTCCGTTAATGGCAAAGCCACAACCGCTGATGCTACTTTCAACTCCGGGGTCACCAGTTGTAAGGACAGTGAGACAAGCGTCACCAAGATCAACTGATACTTTATTTGAATGTGCACGGGAGTATATTACAAGGTGCGGACGGAAAGGTAGGATGGCGCTGGCGCCAAATCAGATTGAAGTGCCCGCCAAAATATGTGTGTTTTCTTACACTGACAAATATACGAATTATGAGTTAACAGAAACATGTAATGAAATGATACATATGTCAAAATGTAGCTCTGGTAGAGAGGAATATATATACATGGGAAACCACAGTTTGGCGAAAGGAGAATTCAAATAAATAAGTAGTTTGTCGATTTTCTGGACGACGAAGGGAGCGGTGTCCTTACATTTAGAATATAAACCATTGTTCCTTTTATTCTGTTTGAACTAATAACTTACAACAGAGGCACCACCTATCATTATTTTTCTGAACTGCACGGTGGAAAGAGGCTCATGTGGTATGTATCAAGATGATAAAAGAAGCAAAACAGGTATTTTCATTAAAATTTGTAACTTTGTTAATAGAGGTTTCCACCAATACACTAGAATATGGGATTCAAAATAGTGTATTTGCAATTATCTATTCAATTATGCAAGTTCCAATATCCAAACTAATACTGCACTGCTCTATAACTGAACCGGAAAACATGTCAGACGTCTGACATTTTTTTTTACTCTCTCAAGTAGAGACACTTGATAAAGTCGAACAATAAGTTTGTTATTGGTTATTAACAATACAATATGCTTAAATTTTATATTATGACTGTCAAACAAAAATAAAACCGTAAACTGCAACGTCTTATTTGAATTGTAAACAACAATTGCGATGCTGTTTCAGCCGAAAGAAGCCCTACCCATGGCTGCATGCATTAATGTTACTGTACTGTACAGTATATAGTTCTTTACCAGTATATTGCACTGTTGTATATACTTGTTGACATTATCCTTTCATATTTTAATCTCAGCAATTTTTGTACAGTATATTTTAGTAATGTCTCCCAGGAAACTTCAAGCGAGTGATATGATGGAAATTTTTGAAAAGGATGAGGTGATAAACATTGCAAGTGCTGAAAACCTGACTCAGCACTTTTTTAAAAAGAAAATCTGATCCACGAAAAAATAAGGAAACCCAGAGTTCCCACTGGGGGTCCCCCATTATTGGTGAATGTAGATATCTATATATATATATATATATATATATATATATATATATATATATATATATATATATATATATATATATATATATATATATATATATATATATATATATATATATATATATATATATATATATATATATATATATATATATATATATATATATATATATATATATATATATATATATATATATATATATATATATATTTGAAACTACAGTGAACCCTCGCTACTTCGCGGTTCGACCATCGCGGATTCACCACTTCGCGGATTTTTTCCATAACCCATATATATACAGTAACATATATACATATATATGTATGCATGTATTTATGTATATATGTATGTATGTATATATGTAGGTATGTATGTGTATACATATAAATATATATATATATATATATATATATATATATATATATATATATATATATATATATATATATATATATATATATATATACACACACACACACACATATATATATATATATATATATATATATATATATATATATATATATATATATATATATATATATATAAATATATATATATATATATATATATATATATATATATATATATATACATACATATATATATATATATATATATATATATATATATATATATATATATATATATATATATATATATATATATATCTATATCTAAAGTAGGAAGATGTGATATAGTTCTAAGGGAATAGTATGGGAAATATGTCTGGGTAATAAGCAAAGCTCTACCTCCAGTTTGTTTCTTCATTATGATCACAGATAAATGTAAACAAAACATTGGTTGCCATTTTTTAACGTGCTTTTTAGCGTGTTTAGGAAACGCATGATATAAAATTGCCTTTAATATTTGTGCCTGTTTTAGTTTAGGGTACTGTAGTACATGCATTAAGTGTTCTGTACATTAAAGGGTAGTTTGTTAACAGTACTACGTACAAGGGAAGGTTTTAAAAGTCTGAATATACATGTTGAATAAATAGGTAAATATGGTGTCACTACTTCGCGGATTTTCACCTATCGCAGCCGCGTCTGGAACCTATCTACCGCGATAAACGAGGGTTCACTGTATTCATTCCTGACACGAACATGTCATTTTCGAAGACAACGGACCTTTTTCTATAGAAAAAAGTAGTTTTTCCCCTACGTTACATTACCCTGTAATACAGTACAATAATACCACAAATAATTCCTTTTAACGTGTCAATGCATACGTCCCCTGTTGATATACGATATCCAAAAGGGAAACCTTATGGGTACTCGCGCCAGAAGTTAGAATTCTGTGAAACCTTTAGTTTAATTCTCTGGGAATATCTACTGTAGTCAAATATACCCTTAGGAAGCTACTGAAGGAACCTTCCATCAGGACTTCAGGGCTATCTCACCCAAAAATAAATTTTTCGCTTCGCTCAAAATCCGTTTATTAATCACTTTCTCCAACACAACAAGGACATTGGACCATAGTGGATAACCAAGAATTCACCCTTCCAAATGACAAGGATAAGGTAAGGGCATAGCATCCTGGGGGAGGGAGATTTAGCTCACCAACCCCACCCACGCTCTCAGAAGGTCACGGCGCAGTAAGTTAAATTAAGTGGGGAATCTCAGGTTAGGTCGTATTACTTTTTTTTTAATTGTATGACCAAGCGTCTTCCCTTGTATCTAAATTAGAACAAATTAAAAAAAAAAATGCAAAAGCTAGGTAACATGTAGTCACTACTATAATAAAACCCAATAATAGGCCTAGGCTATCGCTGTTGCTTTTGGATTGGATCTGAATATATTTTTTTTTACTTTATGACCAAGTGTCTCTTCGTGTATCTAAATTAGAACAAAGTTATTAAAAAAAAAAACAATAAAAATGCAAGAGCTAGGTAACGTACAGTCTCTACTATAACAAAACCCATTGATAGGCCTAGGCTATCGCTGTTGCTTTTGGACTGGATCTTTATATTTGATATCCACATAAATAAATTAAATGTAAAATCTGTCTTACCTGGAGTAGTGGTAAGCCATCTCACTCCTCGACACGTGTAACGCAACTGCAATGATTGTTTTTAAATATATAAACACTAAAAATTAACACATTACAAGGGAGACATAACATGCAATTGCAACATTCAAAACTCTGAATACAAATTTAGCGGACAATAGATGTCACAAAACAATAGAGTGGTAACATGTTTGATATGATAAAATAATAGTAGCAGCTTTAATCGATGATTTTTTGTAAAATCGACCTAACTAATTTGTAAAAAGTTCAAATTTGGCGCAGTGGTATATTAACCTACACGTTTTAAAATAATAAAAACACTTATATATTGAAAATATCTATGTATATTGAAGCTGTTCTCTAGCCGCCATATTGGAAAAGGCAGCCGATTTTCCTATCTCGTGTTTATCTTCTAACCGTTGAAGGTACAGAATATATAAAAGAATTAAGAAATATTCCTTGTAAAAAGAATATGAATGAATTATTCAATATATTTTCTTATAGGATGAAAATTAAAAAAGTTACGGTGAAACTGTATTTTTACCCGTGCATGAATGCTAAACAGTAAGCATTCTGAGAGATAGCACTGCATACCAAAATAATGATAGACAATTTCCAATCTAAATTAAATTGAATTTTTCCATTCAATTTGATTTATGTAATAGCCATGTTATTTCCGTGCAATACTGAAATATTACCTTCTTTCTACTTTTCCAGGGATATAGTGCATCATTCTTACATTTCATTGGACTTGGCAACAAATGATTGCTAAGAATGAATTTTCCTATATCAAAAGTGATATGCATGCTTTTAAGCTCTTATTTCACAAATTTCCATCTAAGTTTGCTGGTTCTTCAAAAATAATTTCAACAAAGTTTTCACAATTAGTCCCTTGGCATTCTCCACACATCACCGACCAGTGCATACTGAACTAAGTACATTTACACCTGTTGTTGCATTCAGCCTTGCAATTGCATGAAACCAGGTTCAGGAGTTTCAAAGGAGCCACCTCTTTGGTAGTAAGGATAGGTTGTAATGAGTTTTTTACTATTGACCAACACCATTTTGTTGGATCCAGGTATTTATGTACAACTAAATACACTGGTAGAGTGTTGTTTTGCAGCTTCCGCAAATGAATATCAGAGGCAATGGACTGCTCTATCAAGCAAGACAATGCCCTAGAGACTGACCATATATACATATGATCAGAGCCATAGCACTTCTCCACCCAAGCTGGGACCAAGGAGGGCCAGGCAATGGCTACTCATGACTCATTAGATAGACCTATAGGCTCCCCGAAACCCAACATCCTTAGCTCACAAGGATGGTGAGCTTGCAGCGACCAAAGGAACTAACGACTTTGAGCAGGACTCGAGCTACAGTCTGGTGATCACCAGTCAGGGACATTAGCACGTAGGCCACAACACCTCATTTGAAAAGATGAATTTAGAAACTATATGACTGAATCTTATGGAATTTGGTGGGAGTGTCTGTCTGTTAAGATTGCCTTGCCTTATGCAAGATACGGGCTCTTGCATTGGCAGCCTGTAAGCGAATGTAATTATAATTTTCTTTAATTTTCTTTGAAAGAGGGAGATTGGTGGGATGCTTGGCCACGATCCAACGATATTGTGATTAGAATGTGCGAGTAATTGAGTCAAAAGTCAAGGTCATAAAAAGAAAGGGTCAAGAACGTCTTTTTGCTACATCGTGACCAATTTTTATCTGAATTGCATGAAACTATTGTCGAAATGTGCGTAATTCAATTGCACATCTTGTGATATACAACCTGATATATTATTATTATTATTATTATTATTATTATTATTATTATTATTATCATTATTATTATTATTATTATTATTATTATTATTATTATTATTATTATTATCATTATTATTACATTCTAAACTACAACCCTAGTTGGAAAAGCAGGGTGCTATAAGCCCAGGGGCTCCAACAGGGAAAATAGCCCAATGTGGAAAGGAAAAAAGAAAAAATAAATTATTTTAAGAACAGATAACATCAAAATAAATATCTATATAAACTATAAACACAACAAAACAAGAGGAAGAGAAATAAGATAGAATAGTGTGCCCGAGTGTACCCTCAAGCAAGAGAACTCTAACCCAAGACAGTGGAAGACCATGGTACAGAGGCTATGGCACTACCCAGGACTAGAGAACATTGGTTTGATTTTGGAGTGGCCTTCTAGAAGAGCTGCTTACCACAGCTAAAGAGTCTCTTTTACCCTTGTCAAGAGGAAAGTAGCCACTGAATAATTACAGTGCAATAGTTAACCTCTTGAGAGAAGAAAATTGTTTTGGTAATCTCGGTGTTGTTATGTGTATGAGGACAGAGGAGTATATATAAAGAATATGCCAGACTATTCGATGTATATGTAGTCAAAGGGAAAATGAACCGTAACCAGAGAGAAGGATCCAATGTAGTACAATCTGGCCAGTCAAAGGACCCCATAACTCTCTAGCAATAGTATCTCAACGGGTGGCTGGTGCCCTGAACATCCTACTACCTACCAATAAGCGAAAAAGACGGTTTCCGCCTCCATTAGTGTCGTTAAATAAAGCGTTTGTCGATGTTCTTGATTTTCTTTTTTTTCTGGATAGAGCTGACTTCTTTTCAAATTTCAGGTGTCCACCAGTGTTGTTACAGTTCTCATGGATGACGAAGGATCGACGCTTTCTCATGAAATTTAATGTTTGCCCATAGTCATTTCCTTAATGTTCAAGATG